>NC_088409.1:7596668-7604168 GCF_034236695.1 Oncorhynchus nerka | reverse complement strand
TGATCTTGGGCCACTAGGCCTGTACTGTTGAAGTCCTCTAACCTGTGATCTTGTGCCACTAGGCCTGTACTGTTGAAGTCCTCTAACCTGTGATCTTGTGCCACTAGGCCTGTACTGTTGAAGTCCTCTAACCTGTGATCTTGGGCCACTAGGCCTGTACTGTAGTCCTCTAACCTGTGATCTTGTGTCACTAGGCCTGTACTGTTGTAGTCCTCTAACCTGTGATCTTGGGCCACTAGGCCTGTACTGTTGAAGTCCTCTAACCTGTGATCTTGTGCCACTAGGCCTGTACTGTTGAAGTCCTCTAACCTGTGATCTTGTGCCACTAGGCCTGTACTGTAGTCCTCTAACCTGTGATCTTGGGCCACTAGGCCTGTACTGTTGAAGTCCTCTAACCTGTGATCTTGTGTCACACAGAAGATCATTAGGAAATCCACTAACTCTTTATTATATTTAAGTACAGTTCTAACCGTGTCTTACCTTTGCTGATATTCATAGAGACCTACGAGGGGAAACCTTTCACTGCAGCGTTGTTGGCTGAGTGTCAGGATCTAATAACCTTCTCAACATCTTGTTAGGGTAACCAGGCGTAGCACAGGGAGTGGATGTGGACATTCATTGTGTTCAGCAGCAGCAAGCCTACTCTGTAATAGAATCATGTTGACTGTGTAGTGGCTAGCCTAGATCCCTGGGACTAATGGCTGTTGTGTAGTGGCTAGACTAGATACCTGGGACTAATGGCTGTTGTGTAGTGGCTAGACTAGATCCCTGGGACTAATGTCTGTGTAGTGGCTAGACTAGATCCCTGGGACTAATGGCTGTTGTGTAGTGGCTAGACTAGATACATGGGACTAATGGCTGTGTAGTGGCTAGCCCAGATCCCTGGGACTAATGGCTGTGTAGTGGCTAGACTAGATCCCTGGGACTAATGTCTGTGTAGTGGCTAGACTAGATACATGGGACTAATGGCTGTGTAGTGGCTAGCCCAGATCCCTGGGACTAATGGCTGTGTAGTGGCTAGACTAGATACCTGGGACTAATGGCTGTGTAGTGGCTAGACTAGATCCCTGGGACTAATGTCTGTGTAGTGGCTAGACTATAGATCCCTGGGACTAATGGCTGTGTAGTGTAGTGGCTAGACTAGATCCCTGGGACTAATGACTGTGTAGTGGCTAGACTAGATCCCTGGGACTAATGGCTGTGTAGTGGCTAGACTAGATCCCTGGGACTAATGTCTGTGTAGTGGCTAGACTAGATACATGGGACTAATGGCTGTGTAGTGGCTAGCCCAGATCCCTGGGACTAATGGCTGTGTAGTGGCTAGACTAGATCCCTGGGACTAATGTCTGTGTAGTGGCTAGACTAGATCCCTGGGACTAATGTCTGTGTAGTGGCTAGACTATAGATCCCTGGGACTAATGGCTGTGTAGTGTAGTGGCTAGACTAGATCCCTGGGACTAATGACTGTGTAGTGGCTAGACTAGATCCCTGGGACTAATGGCTGTGTAGTGGCTAGACTAGATCCCTGGGACTAATGGCTGTGTCGTGGCTAGACTAGATCCCTGGGATTAATGGCTGTGTAGTGGCTAGACTAGATCCCTGGGACTAATGGCTGTGTAGTGTAGTGGCTAGACTAGATCCCTGGGACTAATGTCTGTGTAGTGGCTAGACTAGATCCCTGGGACTAATGTCTGTGTAGTGGCTAGACTAGATCCCTGGGACTAATGTCTGTGTAGTGGTTAGACTAGATCCCTGGGACTAATGTCTGTGTAGTGGCTAGACTAGATCCCTGGGACTAATGTCTGTGTAGTGGCTAGACTAGATCCCTGGGACTAATGTCTGTGTAGTGGCTAGACTAGATCCCTGGGACTAATGTCTGTGTAGTGGCTAGACTAGATCCCTGGGACTAATGGCTGTGTCGTGGCTAGACTAGATCCCTGGGATTAATGGCTGTGTCGTGGCTAGACTAGATCCCTGGGACTAATGGCTGTGTCGTGGCTAGACTAGATCCCTGGGACTAATGGCTGTGTCGTGGCTAGACTAGATCCCTTGGATTAATGTCTGTGTAGTGGCTAGACAAGATGCCTGGGACTAAATGTCTGTGTATTGGTTAGACAAGATGCCTGGGACTAATGCTGTTTAGTGGCTAGACTAGATCCCTGGGACTAATGGCTGATCCCTGGGACTAGTGGCTAGACTAGATCCCTGGGACTAATGGCTGTGTAGTGGCTAGACTAGATCCCTGGGACTAATGGCTGTGTAGTGGCTAGACTTAGATCCCTGGGACTAATGGCTGTGTATCTAGATTAGATCCCTGGGACTAATGTCTGATCCAGTATATACATATGAGATGAGGACAAAGTGGCATGTTGTGGCTAGTGATACATGCTAGACTAGATCCCTGGGATTAATGGCTGTGTAGTGGCTGGAGTTGACTTAGTGATCCCTGGGACTAATGACTGTGTAGTGGCTACTGACCTAGCCTTCTGGATGATAGACCCCTGGGACTAATGACTGTGTAGTGGCTAGATGGCTAGCAGACTCCCTGGGACTAATGGCTGTGTGTAGTGGCTAGACTAGATCCCTGGGACTAATGACTGTGAGTTAATGGGGCTGTGTAGTGGCTAGACTAGATCCCTGGGACTAATGACTGTGTAGTGTAGTGGCTAGATTAGTAGATCCCTGGGACTAATGACTGTGTAGTGGCTAGACTAGATCCCTGGGACTAATGTCTGTGTAGTGGCTAGACTAGATCCCTGGGACTAATGGCTGTGTAGTGGCTAGACTAGATCCCTGGGACGAATGGCTATGTAGACTAGAGCCCCTGGGACTAAAATCAAATTGTATTTGTCACATACTGGGACATGGTTAGCAGATGTTAATGCGTAGTGTAGCTGGGAAATGCTTGTACTTCTAGTTCTAGATCCCTGGGACAATGCAGTAATCAAATTGTTGTCACATACAAGTAATCTAACTAATAATTCCAAAACTACTGTCTTACTAACACAGTGTAAGGGGATAAAGAATATGTACATAAGGATATATGAATGAGTGATGGTACAGAGCAGCATAGGCAAGATACAGTAGATGGTATTGAGTGCAGTATATACATATGAGATGAGTATGTAAACAAAGTGGCATAGTTAAAGTGGCTAGTGATACATGTATTACATAAGGATGCAGTCGATGATATAGAGTACAGTACATTATATAAGGTAGCATTGTTTAAAGTGGCTAGTGATATATTTACATAATTTCCCATCAATTCCCATTATTAAAGTGGCTGGAGTTGAGTCAGTGTCAGTGTCAGTGTGTTGGCAGCCGCCACTCAATGTTAGTGGTGGCTGTTTAACAGTCTGATGGCCTTGAGATAGAAGCTGTTTTCAGTCTCTCGGTCCCAGCTTTGATGCACCTGTACTGACCTCGCCTTCTGGATGATAGCGGGGTGAACAGGCAGTGGCTCGGGTGGTTGATGTCCTTGATGATCTTTATGGCCTTCCTGTAACATCAGGTGGTGTAGGTGTCCTGGAGGGCAGGTAGTTTGCCCCCGGTGATGCGTTGTGCAGACCTCACTACCCTCTGGAGAGCCTTACGGTTGGTGGAGCAGTTGCCGTACCAGGCGGTGATACAGCCCGCCAGGATGCTCTCGATTGTGCATCTGTAGAAGTTTGTGAGTGCTTTTGGTGACAAGCCGAATTTCTTCAGCCTCCTGAGGTTGAAGGCGCTGCTGCGCCTTCTTCACGATGCTGTCTGTGTGAGTGGACCAATTCAGTTTGTCTGTGATGTGTATGCCGAGGAACTTAAAACTTGCTACCCTCTCCACTACTGTTCCATCGATGTGGATGAGGGGTGTTCCCTCTGCTGTTTCCTGAAGTCCACAATCATCTCCTTAGTTTTGTTGACGTTGAGTGTGAGGTTATTTTCCTGACACCACACTCCGAGGGCCCTCACCTCCTCCCTGTAGGCCGTCTCGTCGTTGTTGGTAATCAAGCCTACCACTGTTGTGTCGTCCGCAAACTTGATGATTGAGTTGGAGCGTGCGTGGCCACGCAGTCGTGGGTGAACAGGGGAGTACAGAGAGGGCTCAGAACGCACCCTTGTGGGGCCCCAGTGTTGAGGATCAGCGAGGAGGAGATGTTGCCTACCCTCACCACCTGGGGGCGGCCCGTCAGGAAGTCCAGTACCCAGTTGCACAGGTCGGGGTCGAGACCCAGGGTCTGAGCTTGATGACGAGCTTGGAGGGTACTATGGTGTTGAAAGCCGAGCTGTAGTCGATGAACAGCATTCTCACATAGGTATTCCTCTTGTCCAGATGGGTTAGAGCAGTGTGCAGTGTTGTTGAGATTGCATCGTCTGTGGACCTATTTGGGCGGTAAGCAAATTGGAGTGGGTCTAGGGTGTCAGGTAGGGTGGAGGTAATATGGTCCTTGACTAGTCTCTCAAAGCACTTCATGATGACGGAAGTGAGTGCTACGGGCGGTAGTCGTTTAGCTCAGTTACCTTAGCTTTCTTGGGAACAGGAACAATGGTGGCCCTCTTGAAGCATGTGGGAACAGCAGACTGGTATAGGGATTGATTGAATATGTCCGTAAACACACCGGCCAGCTGGTCTGCGCATGCTCTGAGGGCGCGGCTGGGGATGCCGTCTGGGCCTGCAGCCCAGGGTTAACACGTTTAAATGTCTTACTCACCTCGGCTGCAGTGAAGGAGAGTCCGCATGTTTTCGTTGCAGGCCGTGTCCCAGTGGCACTGTATTGTCCTCAAAGCGGGCAAAAAGTTATTTAGTCTGCCTGGGAGCAAGACATCCTGGTCCGTGACTGGGCTGGATTTCTTCTTGTAGTCCGTGATTGACTGTAGACCCTGCCACATGCCTCTTGTGTCTGAGCTGTTGAATTGAGATTCTACTTTGTCTCTGTACTGACGCTTAGCTTGTTTGATAGCCTTGTGGAGGGAATAGCTGCACTGTTTGTATTCGGTCATGTTACCAGTCACCTTGCCCTGATTAAAAGCAGTGGTTCGCGCTTTCAGTTTCACGCGAATGCTGCCATCAATCCACGGTTTCTGGTTAGGGAATGTTTTAATCGTTGCTATGGGAACGACATCAACAACGCACGTTCTAATGAACTCGCACACCGAATCAGCGTATTCGTCAATATTGTTATCTGTCGCAATACGAAACATATCCCAGTCCACGTGATGGAAGCAGTCTTGGAGTGTGGATTCAGCTTGGTCGGACCAGCGTTGGACAGACCTCAGCGTGGGAGCCTCTTATTTTAGTTTCTGTCTGTAGGCAGGGATCAACAAAATGGAGTCGTGGTCAGCTTTTCCGAAAGGGCGGGGGCAGGGCCTTATATGCGTCGCGGAAGTTAGAGTAACAATGATCCAAGTTTTTTCCACCCCTGGTTGCGCAATCGATATGCTGATAAAATTTAGGGAGTCTTGTTTTCAGATTAGCCTTGTTAAAATCCCCAGCTACAATGAATGCAGCCTCCGGATAAATGGATTCCAGTTTGCAAAGAGTCAAATAAAGTTTGTTCAGAGCCATCGATGTGTCTGCTTAGGGGGGATATATACGGCTGTGATTATAATCGAAGAGAATTCTCTTGGTAGATAATGCGGTCTACATTTGATTTGAGAATTCTAAATCAGGTGAACAGAAGGATTTGAGTTCCTGTATGTTTCTTTCATCACACCATGTCTCGTTAGCCATAAGGCATACGCCCCGCCCCTCTTCTTACCAGAAAGATGTTTGTTTCTGTCGCGCGATGCGTGGAGAAACCCGCTAGCTGCACCGCCTCCGATAGCGTCTCTCCAGTGAGCCATGTTTCCGTGAAGCAAAGAACGTTGCAGTCTCTGATGTCCCTCTGAATGCTACCCTTGCTCGGATTTCATCAACCTTGTTGTCAAGAGACTGGACATTGGCGAGAAGAATGCTAGGGAGTGGTGCACGATGTGCCCGTCTCCGGAGTCTGACCAGAAGACCGCTACGTTTCCTCTTTACGGGAGTCGTTTTGGGGTCGCTGCATGGGATCCATTCCGTTGTCCTGTTTGAAGGCAGAACACAGGATCCCGCGTCGCAAAAACATATTCTTGGTCGTACTGATGGTGAGTTGACGCTGATCTTATATTCAGTAGTTCTTCTCGACTGTATGTAATGAAACCTAAGATGACCCGGGGTACTAATGTAAGAAATAACATGTAAAAAAACAAAAAACTGCGTAGTTTCCTAGGAACGTGAAGCGAGGCGGCCATCTCTGTCGGCGCCGGAAGACTAGATCCCTGGGACTAATGACTGTGTAGTGGCTAGACTAGATCCCTGGGATTAATGTCTGTGTAGTGGCTAGACAAGATGCCTGGGACTAATGTCTGTGTATTGGCTAGACAAGATGCCTGGGACTAATGGCTGTGTATCCCTGGACTAATGAGACAAGATCCCTGGGACTAATGGCTGTGTAGTGGCTAGACTAGATCCCTGGGATTAATGGCTGTGTAGTGGCTAGACTAGTGGACTAATGTCTGTGTAGTGGCTAGACTAGATCCCTGGGACTAATGGCTATGTAGTGGCTAGACTAGATCCCTGGGACTAATGTCTGTGTAGTGGCTAGATTAGATCCCTGGGACTAATGACTGTGTAGTGGCTAGACTAGATCCCTGGGATTAATGGCTGTGTAGTGGCTAGACTTAGATCCCTGGGACTAATGGCTGTGTAGTGTAGTGTCTAGATTAGATCCCTGGGACTAATGTCTGTATCGAGTACAGTATATACATATGAGATGAGTATGTAAACAAAGTGGCATAGTTAAAGTGGCTAGTGATACATGTATTATAAGGATGCAGTCGATGATATAGAGTACAGTACATTGATTATAGGTAGCATTGTTTAAAGTGGCTAGTGATATATTTACATAATTTCCCATCAATTCCCATTATTAAAGTGGCTGGAGTTGAGTCAGTGTCAGTGTTAGTGTGTTGCAGCCACTCAATGTTAGTGGTGGCTGTTTAATTAACAGTCTGATGGTATGAGATAGAAGCTGTTTTTCAGTCTCTCGGTCCCAGCTTTGATGCACCTGTACTGACCTCTCCTTCTGGATGATAGCGGGGTGAACAGGCAGTGGCTCGGGTGGTTGATGTCCTTGATGATCTTTATGGCCTTCCTGTAACATCAGGTGGTGTAGGTGTCCTGGAGGGCAGGTAGTTTGCCCCCGGTGATGCGTTGTGCAGACCTCACTACCCTCTGGAGAGCCTTACGGTTGAGGGCTAATGACTGTGTAGTGGCTAGACTAGATCCTGGGACTAATGACTGTGTAGTGGCTAGACTAGATCCCTGGGACTAATGACTGTGTAGTGGCTGACTGTGATCCTGGGACTAATGACTGTGTGGTGGCTAGACTAGATCCTGGGACTAGCCAGCTGGTTTGTGTAGTGGCTAGACTAGATCCCTGGGACTAATGACTGTGTAGTGGCTAGACTAGTTCCCTGGGACTAATGACTGTGTAGTGG
>NC_088409.1:7588360-7596568 GCF_034236695.1 Oncorhynchus nerka | reverse complement strand
AAGCTCCACCGCTGTGGTCAAGATACACCACAGTGAGTACGGTTACACACCATACCATTACTGTGGATAGTCAGATGAAGATACACCACAGTGAGTACGGTTACACACCATAATACCATTACTGTGGATAGCTCGTATTTAATATAATTGTTGTATTAAGAAACGTTTACAATGATTTGCAAGAAGAACCATTTCCTCTGATGTAATCCTGTGTTACATGGACACAATCTGATTGGACTATGATAAATACATCACGTCAATTAACCTAAAATAGACATTGTACCACAGCCACTCATGTTTTAAATTGTATTTGTTGGGTTGTTGTTGTTGTATGTGAAAACCACTTCCTTAAAGATGAATACTTTTCAGTTTGTTTTTATGCAGTCACTTCACTGGTACTAAAGAGAGGAGGCTCACTCCCGGCTGGTGCTACCCTGTTCTGAAGCCAACATGTGCTGGTGCTACCACGGCTCTGGTGCCACCATGTGCTGGTGCTACCATGTGCTGGTGCTACTCCACGTTCTGGTGCCACCATGTTCTGAAGCTACCATGTGCTGGTGCTGCATGTTCCATGTGCTGGTGCTACCACGTTCTGGTGCTGCCATGTGCTAGTGCTACCATGTGCTGGAGCTATCATGTGCTGGTGCTACCATGTTCTGAAGCTACCATGTGCTGGTGCTACCATGTGCTGGAGCTACTACATGTGCTGGTGCTACCATGTGCTGGAGCTACTACATGTGCTGGAGCTACCATGTTCTGGTGCTACCATGTGCTGGAGCTACTACATGTGCTGGTGCTACCATGTGCTGGAGCTACCATGTGCTGGAGCTACCATGTGCTGGAGCTACCATGTGCTGGAGCTATCATGTGCTGGTGCTACCATATGCTGGAACTACCATGTTCTGGTGCTACCATGTGCTGGAGCTACCATGTGCTGGAGCTACCATGTGCTGGTGCTACCATGTGCTGGAGCTACTACATGTGCTGGAGCTACTACATGTGCTGGAGCTACCATGTGCTGGAGCCACCATGTGCTGGAGCTACTACATGTGCTGGAGCTCTGATTTTAAGGTCCTAACAATTGAAAAGGTTGCTCAGAAAACCAGGTGTTTAAACAGCGTATGTTTACTTCTGATTTTGACCTGATACCGATTTAAGATAAAGCGGAGGGAAGGAGTTTACGTGACTAATGTATAATCTGCCTACATCAGTTAAATGTCTAGATATTAATGTAAACGTACTGGTTTAGCCCCATTCCACAGTTTTTTTAACCTGTGGTCTGTGGTCTAAGGCACTGCATCTCAGTGCTCGAGGCCGTCACTACAGACACCCTGTTCCCGGTTTTTCTCGGGCTGTATCACAACCCGGCCGTGATCGAGTCCCAATGGTGCGGCTCGACAATTGTCCCTGCGTCGTCCGGGTTAAGGGAGGGTTTGGGCCTGGGGGGCCCGTCCATTGTAAAATAAGGAATTTATTCTTAACTGACTTGCCTAGTTAAATAAAGGTTAAATATATATATATATTAAATAAAACCCAATGACAGAACGTAGGTTGTATTCACCCCGTGACCTTGTATTGGAACAACACCTCTTGCTGTGAATAGAACCAGGTTCAGTGGCATTTTCATGTCAACTCAATTAGCACTTTAGAAACTCGAAGGATACAGCAACATTCCGTGGTCAATGCCATTTTCCCAACCAACTATTGTATAGAGAATGAATAACATTAACATTCAATAGAAAAAGGAATGTGTTTTTTTTTGTTGTGTGTTTTTTTAAGAGACGGGGTCGAGGATGTTGGCGATGAAGTTCAGTTGTTTTCTGAACTTCTGTTGTGATCAGGCTTTAAAGTTAAACCATATTTCTATGTGTTACAAAGCAGGAAGAAAGCATTTTCTAACTTCCTGTAGTCGTAGTATCACTGCAGGCCACTACGGGTTTATCAACCTGATGGGACCTGGTAGAACTCAACTGTTACTATGGCTACAGGCAGTTAGAATCACTGCAGAGACACTCGGGTTTATCACCCTGATGGGACCTGGTAGAACTCAACTGTTACTACGGCTACAGGCAGTTAGGAATCACTGCAGAGACACTACGGGTTTATCAACCCTGATGGGACCTGGTAGAACTCAACTGTTACTACGGCTACAGGCAGTTAGAATCACTGCAGAGACACTACGGGTTTATCAACCCTGATGGGACCTGGTAGAACTCAACTGTTACTACGGCTACAGGCAGTTAGAATCACTGCAGAGACACTACGGGTTTATCAACCCTGATGGGACCTGGTAGAACTCAACTGTTACTACGGCTGTTATGGCAGTTAGAATCACTGCAGAGAGACACCACGGGTTTATCAACCCTGATTGTTTGGGTTTACCACAGTACAGGCAGTTAAAATCACTGCAGAGTACGGGTTTATCAACCTGATGGGACCTGTAGAACTCACTGTTACTACGGCTACAGGCAGTTAGAATCACTGCAGAGACACTACGGGTTTATCAACCCTGGTTGTTGGGTTTACTACAGTAGACAGGGTGTAGTCGGTGTACAGTAGGCAGGGTGTAGTCAGTGTACAGTAGGCAGGGTGTAGTCAGTGTACAGTAGGCAGGGTGTAATCGGTGTACAGTAGGCAGGGTGTAGTCGGTGTACAGTAGGCAGGGTGTAGTCAGTGTACAGTAGGCAGGGTGTAATCGGTGTACAGCAGGCAGGGTGTAGTCAGTGTACAGACAGGGTGGAGTCAGAGCACAGTAGCGGGTGTAACTCGGTGCACAGCAGGCAGGGTGTAGTCGGTGTTCAGTAGGCAGGGTGTAGTCAGGGTGTAGGCAGGGTGTAGTCAGTGATTGTAGACGGGGTGTAGTCAGAGTACAGTAGGCAGGGTGTAGTCGGTGTTCAGGTTAACAGTGTAGTCGGTGTACAGTAGACAGGGTGAGTCAGTGTTCAGTAGGCAGGGTGTAGTCAGGTGTAGTCGGTGTACAGTAGGCAGGGTGTAGTCAGTGTACAGTAGACAGGGGTTTTAGTTAGTGTAGTCAGTGTACAGTAGGCTGGTGTAGTGTGGAGTTTATACAGTAGACAGGGGTAGTCAGTGCACAGTAGACATGGGGGTGTAGTCGAGTGTACAGTAGACAGGGTGTAATCAGTGGACGGTAGGCAGGGTGTAGTCAGTCTACAGTAGGCAGGGTGTAGTCAGTCCACAGGCAGGGTAAGTCAGTGGACAGTAGGTAGGGTGTAGTCAGTGGACAGTAGGCAGGTGTAGTCAGTGGACAGTAGGCAGGGTGTAGTCAGTGGACAGTAGACAGGGTGTAGTCAGTGGACAGTGTAGATTGGTGGGTGTAGTCAGTGGACAGTAGGCAGGGTGTAGTCAGTGGACAGTAGGCAGGGGTGTAGTCAGTGGACAGTAGGCAGGGTGTAGTCAGTGGACAGTAGGCGGGGGTGTAGTCCAGTGGACAATAGGCAGGGTGTAGTCAGTGGACAGTAGGCAGGGTGTAGTCGGTGGACAGTAGGCAGGGTGTAGTCAGTGGACAGTAGGCATGGGTAGTCAGAGTGGGACAGTAGGCATGGTGTAGTCAGTGGACAGTAGGCAGGGTGTAGTCAGTGTGCAGTAGGCAGGGTGTAGTCAGTGCGCAGTAGGCAGGGTGTAGTCAGTGGACAGTAGGCAGGGTGTAGTCCAGTGGACAGGAGGCAGGGTGTAGTCAGTGTGCAGTAGCAGGGTGAACAGAGTGGACAGTAGGCAGGGTGTAGTCACTGTGCAGTAGTTCAGGTGTAGTCAGTGTGCAGTAGTGAGTCAGTGTGCAGTAGTGTAGTCGGTGTGCAGTAGTTCGTCAGTGTAGTAGGCAGGGTGTGTGCAGTAGGCAGGGGTGTAGTCAGGTGGACAGTAGACAGGGTGTAGTCAGTGGTTGATGAGCCAGGGTGTAGTCAGTGGACAGTAGGCAGGGTGTAGTCAGTGGACAGTAGGCAGGGTGTAGTCAGTGTACAGTAGGCAGGGTGTAGTCAGTGGACAGGCAGGGTGTAGTCAGTGTGCAGTAGGGCAGGGGTGTAGTCAGTGGACAGTAGGCAGGGTGTAGTCAGTGGACAGTAGGCAGGGGTAGTCAGTGGACAGTAGGCAGGGTGTGGGTCAGTGTACAGTAGGCAGGGTGTAGTCAGTGGACAGTAGGCAGGGTGTAGTCAGTGGACAGTAGGCAGGGTGTAGTCAGTGGACAGTAGGCAGGGTGTAGTCAGTGTACAGTAGGCAGGGTGTAGTCAGTGGACAGTAGGCAGGGTGTAGTCAGTGGGCAGTAGGCAGGGTGTGGTCAGTGTACAGTGAGCAGGGGTGTAGTCAGTGGACAGTAGGCAGGGTGTAGTCAGTGTACAGTAGGCAGGGTGTAGTCAGTGGACAGTAGACAGGGTGTAGTCAGTGTACAGTAGGCAGGGTGTAGTCAGTGGACAGTAGGCAGGGTGTAGTCAGTGGACAGTAGGCAGGGTGTAGTCAGAGTGTACAGTAGGCATGGTGTAGTCAGAGTGGACAGTAGGCAGGGTGTAGTCAGTGGACAGTAGGCAGGGTGTAGTCAGTGTGCAGTAGTCGGTGTAGTCAGTGTACAGTAGGCAGGGTGTAGTCAGAGTGGACAGGAGGCAGGGTGTAGTCAGTGTGCAGTAGGCAGGGTGTAGTCAGAGTGGACAGTAGGCAGGGTGTAGTCACTGTGCAGTAGTTCGGGTGTAGTCAGTGTGCAGTAGTTCGGGTGTAGTCAGTGTGCAGTAGTTCGGGTGTAGTCAGTGGACAGTAGGCAGGGTGTAGTCAGTGGACAGTAGGCAGGGTGTAGTCAGTGGACAGTAGGCAGGGTGTAGTCAGTGTACAGTAGGCAGGGTGTAGTCAGTGGACAGTAGGCAGGGTGTAGTCAGTGTACAGTAGGCAGGGTGTAGTCAGTGGACAGTAGGCAGGGTGTAGTCAGTGTACAGTAGGCAGGGTGTAGTCAGTGGACAGTAGACAGGGTGTAGTCAGTGTACAGTAGGCAGGGTGTAGTCAGTGTACAGTAGGCAGGGTGTAGTCAGTGTACAGTAGGCAGGGTGTAGTCAGTGGACAGTAGGCAGGGTGTAGTCAGTGGACAGTAGGCAGGGTGTAGTCAGTGGACAGTAGGCAGGGTGTAGTCAGTGGACAGTAGGCAGGGTGTAGTCAGTGGACAGTAGGCAGGGTGTAGTCACTGTGCAGTAGGCAGGGTGTAGTCAGTGTACAGTAGGCAGGGTGTAGTCAGTGGACAGTAGGCAGGGTGTAGTCAGTGTACAGTAGGCAGGTTGTAGTCAGTGGACAGTAGACAGGGTGTAGTCAGTGTACAGTAGGCAGGGTGTAGTCAGTGGACAGTAGGCAGGGTGTAGTCAGTGGACAGTAGACAGGGTGTAGTCAGTGGACAGTAGGCAGGGTGTAGTCAGTGTACAGTAGGCAGGGTGTAGTCAGTGGACAGTAGGCAGGGTGTAGTCACTGTGCAGTAGGCAGGGTGTAGTCAGTGTACAGTAGGCAGGGTGTAGTCAGTGTACAGTAGGCAGGGTGTAGTCACTGTGCAGTAGGCAGGGTGTAGTCAGTGTACAGTAGGCAGGGTGTAGTCAAAGTGTAGTCAGTGATTAATACAGAGTGAAAGACAGTTTTATAAGCGAACCACCAGACTAAAACAACTCCCTCTCATATCATCAAAACGTGGCCTTTGAGCACGATCCCAGTCCGTGTGATAGATCGATCCATAATGCCTCCATCCAGTCGAAAAACGGTGTTAAAAACACGATGGGTATACGTACAAACAGACATGTCAGGTCTACATGTGTCTTTTGAATGTGTCCAGTAGCTAGCAGTCATTGAGTTAGCTAGGCTGAGTCCCCCAGTACAGCAGGAGAACAGTAGCTAGCAGTCATTGAGTTAGCTAGGCTGAGTCCCCCAGTACATCAGGAGAACAGTAGCTAGCAGTCATTGAGTTAGCTAGGCTGAGTCCCCCAGTACATCAGGAGAACAGTAGCTAGCAGTCATTGAGTTAGCTAGGCTGAGTCCCCCAGTACATCAGGAGAACAGTAGCTAGCAGTCATTGAGTTAGCTAGGCTGAGTCCCCCAGTACATCAGGAGAACAGTAGCTAGCAGTCATTGAGTTAGCTAGGCTGAGTCCCCCAGTACATCAGGAGAACAGTAGCTAGCAGTCATTGAGTTAGCTAGGCTGAGTCCCCCAGTACATCAGGAGAACAGTAGCTAGCAGTCATTGAGTTAGCTAGGCTGAGTCCCCCAGTACAGCAGGAGAACAGAGTTAGCTAGGCGGAGTCCCCCAGTACATCAGGAGAACAGTAGCTAGCAGTCATTGAGTTAGCTAGGCTGAGTCCCCCAGTACAGCAGGAGAACAGTAGCTAGCAGTCATTGAGTTAGCTAGGCTGAGTCCCCCAGTACATCAGGAGAACAGTAGCTAGCAGTCATTGAGTTAGCTAGGCTGAGTCCCCCAGTACAGCAGGAGAACAGAGTTAGCTAGGCGGAGTCCCCCAGTACATCAGGAGAAGAGTAGCTAGCAGTCATTGAGTTAGCTAGGCTGAGTCCCCCAGTACAGCAGGAGAACAGTAGCTAGCAGTCATTGAGTTAGCTAGGCTGAGTCACCCAGTACATCAGGAGAACAGTAGCTAGCAGTCTTTGAGTTAGCTAGGCTGAGTCCCCCAGTACATCAGGAGAACAGTAGCTAGCAGTCATTGAGTTAGCTAGGCTGAGTCCCCCAGTACAGCAGGAGAACAGTAGCTAGCAGTCTTTGAGTTAGCTAGGCTGAGTCCCCCAGTACAGCAGGAGAACAGTAGCTAGCAGTCTTTGAGTTAGCTAGGCTGAGTCCCCCAGTACAGCAGGAGAACAGTAGCTAGCAGTCATTGAGTTAGCTAGGCTGAGTCCCCCAGTACAGCAGGAGAACAGAGTTAGCTAGGCGGAGTCCCCCAGTACAGCAGGAGAACAGTACCTAGCAGTCATTGAGTTAGCTAGGCTGAGTCCCCCAGTACAGCAGGAGAACAGTAGCTAGCAGTCTTTGAGTTAGCTAGGCTGAGTCCCCCAGTACAGCAGGAAAACAGTAGCTAGCAGTCTATGAGTTAGCTAGGCTGAGTCCCCCAGTACAGCAGGAGAACAGAGTTAGCTAGGCTGAGTCCCCCAGTACATCAGGAGAACAGTAGCTAGCAGTCTTTGAGTTAGCTAGGCTGAGTCCCCCAGTACAGCATGAGAACAGTAGCTAGCAGTCATTGAGTTAGCTAGGCTGAGTCCCCCAGTACATCAGGGGAACAGTAGCTAGCAGTCTTTGAGTTAGCTAGGCTGAGTCCCCCAGTACAGCAGGGGAACAGTAGCTAGCAGTCTTTGAGTTAGCTAGGCTGAGTCCCCCAGTACAGCAGGAGAACAGTAGCTAGCAGTCATTGAGTTAGCTAGGCTGAGTCCCCCAGTACAGCAGGAGAACAGAGTTAGCTAGGCGGAGTCCCCCAGTACATCAGGAGAAGAGTAGCTAGCAGTCATTGAGTTAGCTAGGCTGAGTCCCCCAGTACAGCAGGAGAACAGTAGCTAGCAGTCATTGAGTTAGCTAGGCTGAGTCCCCCAGTACATCAGGAGAACAGTAGCTAGCAGTCTTTGAGTTAGCTAGGCTGAGTCCCCCAGTACATCAGGAGAACAGTAGCTAGCAGTCATTGAGTTAGCTAGGCTGAGTCCCCCAGTACATCAGGAGAACAGTAGCTAGCAGTCTTTGAGTTAGCTAGGCTGAGTCCCCCAGTACAGCAGGAGAACAGTAGCTAGCAGTCTTTGAGTTAGCTAGGCTGAGTCCCCCAGTACAGCAGGAGAACAGTAGCTAGCAGTCATTGAGTTAGCTAGGCTGAGTCCCCCAGTACAGCAGGAGAACAGAGTTAGCTAGGCGGAGTCCCCCAGTACAGCAGGAGAACAGTAGCTAGCAGTCATTGAGTTAGCTAGGCTGAGTCCCCCAGTACAGCAGGAGAACAGTAGCTAGCAGGCTTTGAGTTAGCTAGGCTGAGTCCCCCAGTACAGCAGGAGAACAGTAGCTAGCAGGCTTTGAGTTAGCTAGGCTGAGTCCCCCAGTACAGCAGGAGAACAGAGTTAGGTAGGCTGAGTCCCCCAGTACATCAGGAGAACAGTAGCTAGCAGTCTTTGAGTTAGCTAGGCTGAGTCCCCCAGTACAGCAGGAGAACAGTAGCTAGCAGTCATTGAGTTAGCTAGGCTGAGTCCCCCAGTACATCAGGG
>NC_088409.1:7576823-7587860 GCF_034236695.1 Oncorhynchus nerka | reverse complement strand
GACTGAGATACTAGAGGTACGACTGACTGAGATACTAGAGGTACGACTGACTGAGATACTAGAGGTACTGAGATACTGACTGAGATACTAGAGGTACGGCTGACTGAGATACTAGAGGTACGGCTGACTGAGATACTAGAGGTACGACTGACTGAGATACTAGAGGTACAACTGACTGAGATACTAGAGGATACGGCTGACTGAGATACTAGAGAGGACTGACTGAGATACTAGAGACGACTGACTGACTGAGATACTAGAGGTACGACTGACTGAGATACTAGAGGTACGACTGACTGAGATACTAGAGGTACGACTGACTGAGATACTAGAGGTACGACTGACTGAGATACTAGAGGTACGGCTGACTGAGATACTAGAGGTACGGCTGACTGATACTGAGATACGGCTGACTGACTGAGATACTAGAGGACTGACTGACTGAGATACTAGAGGCGACGACGACTGACTGAGATACTAGAGGTACGACGACTGACTGAGATACTAGAGACACTACGGCACCGACTGACTGAGATACTAGAGGTGCGACTGACTGAGATACTAGAGTACGACTGACTGAGATACTAGAGGTACGGCTGACGACTGAGATACTGACTGACATACTAGAGGTACGACTGACTGAGATACTAGAGGTACGACTGACTGAGATACTAGAGGTACGACTGACTGACTGAGATACTAGATACTAGTACGACTGACTGACTGAGATACTAGAGGTACGACTGACTGAGATACTAGAGAGGCGACTGACTGACTGAGATACTAGAGGTACGACTGACTGAGTGAGATACTAGAGGTACGACTGACTGAGTGAGATACTAGAGTTACGGCTGACTGAGATACTAGAGGCACGAGATACGGCCGACTGAGTACTAGAGACTGAGATACTAGAGGTACGACTGACTGAGATACTAGAGGTACGACCGACTGAGATACTAGAGGTGACGACTGAGATACGACTGAGATACTAGAGGTACGACCGACTGAGATACTAGAGGTACGACCGACTGAGATACTAGAGGTACGACTGACTGAGATACTAGAGGTACGACTGACTGAGATACTAGAGGTACGACTGACTGAGATACTAGAGGTACGACTGACTGAGATACTAGAGGTACGACTGACTGAGATACTAGAGGTACGACTGACTGAGATACTAGAGGTACGACTGACTGAGATACTAGAGGTACGACTGACTGAGATACTAGACTGAGATACTAGACGGACTGACTGAGATACTGACTGACTGAGATACTAGAGAGGTACGACTGACTGAGATACTAGAGGTACGACGACTGAGACTGACTGAGATACTAGAGGTACGACCGACTGACTGAGATACTAGAGGTGCGGCTGACTGACTGAGATACTAGAGGTACGAAAGACTGACTGAGATACTACTGAGACTGAGATACTAGAAGACTGACTGAGAGATACTACTGAGGTACTGAGATAAAGACTGACTGAGATACTAGAGGTACGGCTGACTGACTGAGATACTAGAGGTACGGCTGACGATACTGACTGAGATACTAGAGGTACGACTGACTGACTGAGATACTAGAGGTACGGCTGACTGACTGAGATACTAGAGGTACGGCGACTGACTGAGATACTAGAGGTACGGACTGACTGACTGAGATACTAGAGGTACGACTGAGACTGACTGAGATACTAGAGGTACGACGACTGACTGAGATACTAGAGGTACGACCGACTGAGATACTAGAGGTACGGCCGACTGAGATACTGAGTACTAGAGGTACGACCGACTGAGATACTAGAGGTACGACCGACTGAGATACTAGAGGTACGACTGACTGAGATACTAGAGGTACGACCGACTGAGATACTAGACTGAGATACTAGACGACCGACTGAGATACTAGAGGTACGGCTGACTGACTGAGATACTAGAGGTACGACCTGAGATACTG
Source organism: Oncorhynchus nerka (assembly GCF_034236695.1). Taxonomy (NCBI): domain Eukaryota; kingdom Metazoa; phylum Chordata; class Actinopteri; order Salmoniformes; family Salmonidae; genus Oncorhynchus; species Oncorhynchus nerka. Next base: position 7,585,899 of record NC_088409.1, on the reverse strand, counting down.
AGATACTGAGACTAGAGTACGACCGACTGAGATACTAGAGGTACGACCGACTGAGATACTAGAGGTACGACTGACTGAGATACTAGAGGTACGACTGACTGACTGAGATACTAGAGGTACGACTGACTGAGATACTAGAGGTACGACTGACTGAGATACTAGAGGTACGACTGACTGAGAGATACTAGAGGTACGACTGACTGAGATACTGACTGAGATACTAGAGGTACGGCTGACTGAGATACTACTGAGGTAGACGACTGACTGAGATACTAGAGGTACGGACTGACTGAGATACTAGAGGTACGACTGACTGACTGAGATACTAGAGGTACGACTGACTGACTGAGATACTAGAGGTACGACTGACTGACTGAGATACTAGAGGTACGGCGACTGACTGAGATACTAGAGGTACTGTATGGCTGACGACTGAGACTGACTGAGATACTAGAGGTACGAAAAGACTGACTGAGATACTAGAGGTGACTGAGATACTGACTGAGATACTAGAGAGGTACGACCGACTGAGATACTGACTGAGATACTAGAGGTACGCTGCTGACTGAGATACGGCTGACTGAGATACTAGAGGTACGGCTGGCTGACTGAGATACTAGAGGTACGGCTGACTGACTGAGATACTAGAGGTACGGCTGACTGACTGACGACTGACTGAGATACTAGAGGTACTGACTGACTGAGATACTAGAGGTACGACCGACTGAGATACTAGAGGTACGCCGACCGACTGAGATACTAGAGGTACGGCCGACTGAGATACTAGAGTACTAGAGGTACGACCGACTGAGATACTAGAGGTACGACCGACTGAGATACTAGAGGTACGACCGACTGAGATACTAGAGGTACGACCGACTGAGATACTAGAGGTACGACCGACTGAGATACTAGAGGTACGACCGACTGAGATACTAGAGGTGCGACTGACTGACTGAGATACTAGACGACCGACTGAGATACTAGAGGTACGACCGACTGAGATACTAGAGGTACGACCGACTGAGATACTAGAGAGTACGACCGACTGAGATACTAGAGGTACGACTGACTGACTGAGATACTAGAGTACGACTGACTGAGATACCGACTGAGATACTAGAGACTGACTGACGACCGACTGACTGAGATACTAGAGGTACGACTGACTGAGATACTAGAGGTACTGACTGACTGAGATACTAGAGGTACGACTGACTGAGATACTAGAGGAGGCGGACTGACTGAGATACTAGAGGTACGGCTGACTGAGACTGAGATACTAGAGGTGCGACGACTGACTGAGATACTAGAGGTACGACTGACTGAGATACTAGAGGTACGACCGACTGAGATACTAGAGGTACGACCGACTGAGATACTAGAGGTACGACCGACTGAGATACTAGAGGTACGACTGACTGAGACTAGAGTGCGACCGACTGAGATACTAGAGGTGACGACCTGACTGACTGAGATACTAGAGGTACTGACTGACTGAGATACTAGAGGTACGACTGACTGACTGAGATACTAGAGGTACGACTGACTGAGATACTGAGATACTGAGATACTAGAGGTACGACTGACTGACTGAGATACTAGAGGTACGACTGACTGACTGACTGAGATACTAGAGGTACGACTGACTGAGATACTAGAGGTGCGGCTACGACTGACTGAGATACTAGAGGTACGACTGACTGAGATACTAGAGGCGACTGACTGACTGAGATACTAGAGGTGCGACGACGACTGAGATACTGACTGAGATACTAGAGGTACGACTGACTGAGATACTAGAGGTGCGGCTGACTGACTGAGATACTAGAGGTACGGCGACTGACTGAGATACTAGAGGTGACGACTGACTGACTGAGATACTAGAGGTACGACCGACGACTGAGTGAGACTGAGATACTAGAGGTACGACGACTGAGTGAGATACTAGAGGTGACGACTGAGACTGAGACTGAGATACTAGAGTTACGACCGACTGAGATACTGAGATACTGAGATAGGTACGGCTGACTGAGATACTAGAGAGTTACGACTGACTGAGAAACTAGAGGTACGGCTGACTGACTGAGATACTAGAGGTACGGCTGACTGAGTGAGATACTAGAGGTAGGCGACTGAGTGAGATACTAGAGGTACGACTGACTGAGATACTAGAGGTACGACCGACTGAGATACTAGAGGTACGGCCGACTGAGTACTAGAGGTACGACCGACTGAGATACTAGAGGTACGGCCGACTGAGATACTAGAGGTACGACGACTGAGACTGAGTGAGATACTAGAGTTACGACTGAGTGAGATACTAGAGGTACGACCGACTGAGATACTAGAGGTACGACCGACTGAGATACTACTGACTGAGGTAGAGACGGCTGACTGAGATACTAGAGGTACGACCGACTGAGATACTAGAGGTACGACCGACTGAGATACTACTGAGATACTAGAAAGACTGACTGAGATACTAGAGATACGACTGACTGAGATACAAGAGATACTACGGCTGACTGAGATACTAGAGGTACGGCTGACTGAGATACTAGAGGTACGGCTGACTGAGATACTAGAGGTGCGGCTGACTGAGATACTAGAGGTGCGGCTGACTGAGATACTAGAGGTGCGGCTGACTGAGATACTAGAGGTGCGGCTGACTGAGATACTAGAGGTGCGGCTGACTGAGATACTAGAGGTACGGCTGACGGCTGACTGAGATACTAGAGGTACGGCTGACTGAGATACTAGAGGTGACTGAGACTGACTGACTGAGATACTAGAGGTACGACTGACTGACTGAGATAGTAGAGGTACGACTGACTGAGATACTAGAGGTACGGCTGACTGAGATACTAGAGGTACGGCTGACTGAGATACTAGAGGTACGACTGACTGACTGAGATACTAGAGGTACGACTGACTGACTGAGATACTAGAGGTACGGCTGACTGAGATACTAGAGGTACGACTGACCGACTGAGATACTAGAGGTACGACCGACTGAGATACTAGAGGTACGACGACTGAGACTGAGATACTAGAGGTACGACGACTGAGATACTGAGATACTAGAGGTACGACTGACTGAGATACTAGAGGTACGGCTGACTGACTGAGATACTAGAGGTACGGCTGACTGACTGAGATACTAGAGGTACGGCTGACTGACTGAGATACTAGAGGTACGACTGACTGAGACACTAGAGGTACGACCGACTGAGATACTAGAGGTACGACCGACTGAGACACTAGAGGTACGACCGACTGAGACACTAGAGGTACGACCGACTGAGATACTAGAGGTACGACCGACTGAGATACTAGAGGTACGACCGACTGAGATACTAGAGGTACGACCGACTGAGATACTAGAGGTACGACCGACTGAGATACTAGAGGTACGACCGACTGAGATACTAGAGGTACGACCGACTGAGATACTAGAGGTACGACCGACTGAGATACTAGAGGTACGACTGACTGAGATACTAGAGGTACGACCGACTGAGATACTAGAGGTACGGCTGACTGACTGAGATACTAGAGGTACGGCTGACTGACTGAGATACTAGAGGTACGGCTGACTGACTGAGATACTAGAGGTACGGCTGACTGACTGAGATACTAGAGGTACGGCTGACTGACTGAGATACTAGAGGTACGGCTGACTGACTGAGATACTAGAGGTACGGCTGACTGACTGAGATACTAGAGGTACGGCTGACTGACTGAGATACTAGAGGTACGGCTGACTGACTGAGATACTAGAGGTACGGCTGACTGACTGAGATACTAGAGGTACGACCGACTGAGATACTAGAGGTACGACCGACTGAGACACTAGAGCTACGACCGACTGAGACACTAGAGCTACGACCGACTGAGACACTAGAGCTACGACCGACTGAGACACTAGAGCTACGACTGACTGAGACACTAGAGCTACGACTCAGAGCAGGGCCCTATGGGGTGTGGTCAGGTCAGGGGTCTATGGGGGTGTGATCAGAGCAGGGCCCTATGGGGTGTGGTCAGGTCAGGGGTCTATGGGGGTGTGATCAGAGCAGGGCCCTATGGGGTGTGGTCAGGTCAGGGCTCTGTGGGGGCATTTTTTTTAATTTTTTTATTTCACCTTTATTTAACCAGGTAGGCTAGTTGAGAACAAGTTCTCATTTGCAACTGCGACCTGGCCAAGATAAAGCATAGCAGTGTGAACAGACAACACAGAGTTACACATGGAGTAAACAATTAACAAGTCAATAACACAGTAGAAAGAAAAAAAAGGGGGAGTCTATATACAATGTGTGCAAAAGGCATGAGGTAGGCGAATAATTACAATTTTGCAGATTAACACTGGAGTGATAAATGATCAGATGGTCATGTACATGTAGAGATATTGGTGTGCAAAAGAGCAGAAAAGTAAATAAATAAAAACAGTATGGGGATGAGGTAGGTGAAAATGGGTGGGCTATTTACCAATAGACTATGTACAGCTGCAGCGATCGGTTAGCTGCTCAGATAGCTGATGTTTGAAGTTGGTGAGGGAGATAAAAGTCTCCAACTTCAGCGATTTTTGCAATTCGTTCCAGTCACAGGCAGCAGAGTACTGGAACGAAAGGCGGCCAAATGAGGTGTTGGCTTTAGGAATGATCAGTGAGATACACCTGCTGGAGCGCGTGCTACGGATGGGTGTTGCCATCGTGACCAGTGAACTGAGATAAGGCGGAGCTTTACCTAGCATGGACTTGTAGATGACCTGGAGCCAGTGGGTCTGGCGACGAATATGTAGCGACGGCCAGCCGACTAGAGCATACAAGTCGCAGTGGTGGGTGGTATAAGGTGCTTTAGTGACAAAACGGATGGCACTGTGATAGACTGCATCCAGTTTGCTGAGTAGAGTGTTGGAAGCCATTTTGTAGATGACATCGCCGAAGTCGAGGATCGGTAGGATAGTCAGTTTTACTAGGGTAAGCTTGGCGGCGTGAGTGAAGGAGGCTTTGTTGCGGAATAGAAAGCCGACTCTTGATTTGATTTTCGATTGGAGATGTTTGATATGAGTCTGGAAGGAGAGTTTGCAGTCTAGCCAGACACCTAGGTACTTATAGATGTCCACATATTCAAGTTCGGAACCATCCAGGGTGGTGATGCTAGTCGGGCATGCGGGTGCAGGCAGCGATCGGTTGAAAAGCATGCATTTGGTTTTACTAGCGTTTAAGAGCAGTTGGAGGCCACGGAAGGAGTGTTGTATGGCATTGAAGCTCGTTTGGAGGTTAGATAGCACAGTGTCCAATGACGGGCCGAAAGTATATAGAATGGTGTCGTCTGCGTAGAGGTGGATCAGGGAATCGCCCGCAGCAAGAGCAACATCATTGATATATACAGAGAAAAGAGTCGGCCCGAGAATTGAACCCTGTGGCACCCCCATAGAGACTGCCAGAGGACCGGACAGCATGCCCTCCAATTTGACACACTGAACTCTGTCTGCAAAGTAATTGGTGAACCAGGCAAGGCAGTCATCCGAAAAACCGAGGCTACTGAGTCTGCCGATAAGAATATGGTGATTGACAGAGTCGAAGGCCTTGGCAAGGTCGATGAAGACGGCTGCACAGTACTGTCTTTTATCGATGGCGGTTATGATATCGTTTAGTACCTTGAGTGTGGCTGAGGTGCACCCGTGACCGGCTCGGAAACCAGATTGCACAGCGGAGAAGGTACGGTGGGATTCGAGATGGTCAGTGACCTGTTTGTTGACTTGGCTTTCGAAGACCTTAGATAGGCAGGGCAGGATGGATATAGGTCTGTAACAGTTTGGGTCCAGGGTGTCTCCCCCTTTGAAGAGGGGGATGACTGCGGCAGCTTTCCAATCCTTGGGGATCTCAGACGATATGAACGAGAGGTTGAACAGGCTGGTAATAGGGGTTGCGACAATGGCGGCAGATAGTTTCAGAAATAGAGGGTCCAGATTGTCAAGCCCAGCTGATTTGTACGGGTCTAGGTTTTGCAGCTCTTCCAGAACATCTGCTATCTGGATTTGGGCAAAGGAGAACCTGGAGAGGCTTGGGCGAGGAGCTGCGGGGGGGGCAGAGCTGTTGGCCGAGGTTGGAGTAGCCAGGCGGAAGGTATGGCCAGCCGTTGAGAAATGCTTATTGAAGTTTTCGATAATCATGGATTTATCGGTGGTGACCGTGTTACCTAGCCTCAGTGCAGTGGGCAGCTGGGAGGAGGTGCTCTTGTTCTCCATGGACTTCACAGTGTCCCAGAACTTTTTGGAGTTGGAGCTACAGGATGCAAACTTCTGCCTGAAGAAGCTGGCCTTAGCTTTCCTGACTGACTGCGTGCATTGGTTCCTGACTACCCTGAACAGTTGCATATCGTGGGGACTATTCGATGCTATTGCAGTCCGCCACAGGATGTTTTTGTGCTGGTCGAGGGCAGTCAGGTCTGGAGTGAACCAAGGGCTGTATCTGTTCTTAGTTCTGCATTTTTTGAACGGAGCATGCTTATCTAAAATGGAGAGGAAGTTACTTTTAAAGAATGACCAGGCATCCTCAACTGACGGGATGAGGTCAATATCCTTCCAGGATACCCGGGCCAGGTCGATTAGAAAGGCCTGCTCACAGAAGTGTTTTAGGGAGCGTTTGACAGTGATGAGGGGTGGTCGTTTGACTGCGGCTCCGTAGCGGATACAGGCAATGAGGCAGTGATCGCTGAGATCCTGGTTGAAGACAGCGGAGGTGTATTTGGAGGGCCAGTTGGTCAGGATGACGTCTATGAGGGTGCCCTTGTTTACAGAGTTAGGGTTGTACCTGGTGGGTTCCTTGATGATTTGTGTGAGATTGAGGGCATCTAGCTTAGATTGTAGGACTGCCGGGGTGTTAAGCATATCCCAGTTTAGGTCACCTAACAGAACAAACTCTGAAGCTAGATGGGGGGCGATCAATTCACAAATGGTGTCCAGGGCACAGCTGGGAGCTGAGGGGGATCGGTAGCAGGCGGCAACAGTGAGAGACTTATTTCTGGAGAGAGTAATTTTCAAAATTAGTAGTTCGAACTGTTTGGGTATGGACCTGGAAAGTATGACATTACTTTGCAGGCTATCTCTGCAGTAGACTGCAACTCCTCCCCCTTTGGCAGTTCTATCTTGACGGAAGATGTTATAGTTGGGTATGGAAATCTCTGAATTTTTGGTGGCCTTCCTGAGCCAGGATTCAGACACAGCAAGGACATCAGGGTTAGCAGAGTGTGCTAAAGCCGTGAGTAAAACAAACTTAGGGAGGCTTCTGATGTTGACATGCATGAAACCAAGGCTTTTTCGATCACAGAAGTCAACAAATGAGGGTGCCTGGGGACATGCAGGCCCTGGGTTTACCTCCACATCACCCGCGGAACAGAAAAGGAGTAGTATGAGGGTGCGGCTAAAGGCTATCAAAACTGGTCGCCTAGAGCGTTGGGGACAGAGAATAAGAGGAGCAGGTTTCTGGGCATGGTAGAATATATTCAGGGCATAATGCGCAGACAGGGGTATGGTGGGGTGCGGGTACAGCGGAGGTAAGCCCAGGCACTGGGTGATGATGAGAGAGGTTGTATCTCTGGACATGCTGGTTGTAATGGGTGAGGTCACCGCATGTGTGGGAGGTGGGACAAAGGAGTTATCAGGGGTATGAAGAGTGGAACTAGGGGCTCCATTGTGAACTAAAACAATGATAACTAACCTGAACAACAGTATACAAGGTATATTGACATTTGAGAGAGACATACAGCGAGGCATACAGTAATCACGGGTGTTGAATTGGGAAAGCTAGCTAAAACAGTAGGTGAGACAACAACAGCTAATCAGCTGGCACGACAACAGCAGGTAAAATGGCGTTGACTAGGCAACGGGGCCAACAGATAAAACAAACAAGCAGAATGGAGTACCGTGATTAATGGACAGTCCAGCGTGCATCAGCTATGTAGCCAAGAGATCAGTGTCCAGGGGGCAGCGGTGGATGGGGCAGGGAAGCTGGACTGGCGAGTGTTATCCAGGTTAAAAAAACTAAAAAATTAAAAAAAACTAACAATGACTAAATAGCTTGTAGCTAGTTAGCTGGTTAGCTTCTGGAGGTTCTTGAGTGTGTTCTAAAAAATTAAAAATAATAGCGATTCCGTATCACATTGGGTGAGGCAGGTTACCGGAAGGTATAAACAAATTAAAAATCAAAAAGAGATAGAAAGTAAATATGGGTGTTTGGGACGCGGCGATTCAGACGGTTAGCAGGCCTGTGCTAACAAGCTAACAGTTCGTAGGCCCGGGGTTGTGGTTTAGCTAGATAGCTAGTTGTGAAGATCCAGCTGAAAAATGTTCCATTTGCGGTGGGAGTCCGGGGATGAATCCGGGGATGAAAAATAAATAGGTCCGTTATGCTCTGGTTAGAGTCGCGTTGTTCGAACTGGCGAGAGCTTTCCGGGCTGAAGGTTAGCTGATGACCGGTTAGCTGAAGACCGCTAGCATAGCTGGTGGTTAGCTGGCTAGCTTCAGTTGAGGGGTTCCGGTTTCGAAGTAAATATAAATACTTTAGGAAAAATAGCTACATTGGGTGAGGCGGGTTGCAGGAGAGTATATGGAAGCTTAGGTTTAGCAAAATGTTTTTAAAGAGATATGCGAAGAAAAATATGTTTAAAAAAACGAAAAAGAAACGATATATACAGGGGACACGACACGACAGGACGACTTACTGCTACGCCATCTTGGAAAAATGGTCAGAGCAGGGCTCTATGGGGGCGTGGTCAGAGCAGGGGTCTATGGGGGCGTGTTCAGAGCAGGGCTCTGTGGGGGCGTGTTCAGAGCAGGGCTTGGTCAGGGCAGGGCTATGTGGGGGCGTGGTCAGAGCAGGGCTCTGTGGGGGCGTGGTCAGAGCAGGTCTCTTTGAGGGTGTGGTCAGAGCAGAGCTCAATGGGGGCGTGATCAGAGCAGGGCTCTATGGGGGCGTGGTCAGAACAGGGCTCTATGAGGGCGTGGTCAGAGCAGGGCTCTATGGGGGCGTGGTCAGAGCAGGGCTCTATGGGGGCGTGGTCAGAGCAGGGC
>NC_088409.1:7559323-7571823 GCF_034236695.1 Oncorhynchus nerka | reverse complement strand
CTCTGGAGAGATGTTAACACAGACAGACATCTCTGGAGAGATGTTAACACAGACATCTCTGGAGAGATGTTAACACAGACATCTCTGGAGAGATGTTAACACAGACCTCTCTGGAGAGATGTTAACACAGACCTCTCTGGAGAGATGTTAACACACACAGACATCTCTGGAGAGATGTTAACACAGACCTCTCTGGAGAGATGTTACACACAGACCTCTCTGGAGAGATGTTAACACAGACCTCTCTGGAGAGATGTTAACACACACAGACCTCTCTGGAGAGATGTTAACACAGACCTCTCTGGAGAGATGTTACACCTCTCTGGAGAGACAGACAGACATCTCTGGAGAGATGTTAACACACACAGACCTCTCTGGAGAGATGTTAACACAGACCTCTCTGGAGAGATGTTAACACACAGACCTCTCTGGAGAGATGTTAACACAGACATCTCTGGAGAGATGTTAACACACACAGACCTCTCTGGAGAGATGTTAACACAGACATCTCTGGAGAGATGTTAACACACACAGACCTCTCTGGAGAGATGTTAACACAGACATCTCTGGAGAGATGTTAACAAACACAGACCTCTCTGGAGAGATGTTAACACAGACCTCTCTGGAGAGATGTTAACACAGACCTCTCTGGAGAGATGTTAACACAGACCTCTCTGGAGAGATGTCTCTGTCCCTGTCACACAGACTCCCTCTCTGGAGAGATGTTGCCCTATGTCTCTGTCCCTGTCTCTGTCCCTGTCTCTCTCCCTGTCTCTGTCCCTGTCTCTCTCCCTGTCTCTGTCTCTGTCCCTGTCTCTGTCCAGATGTCTCTGTCCCTGTCTCTGTCCCTGTCTCTGTCCCTGTCTCTGCCCTATGTCTCTGTCCCTGTCTCTGAGAGATGTCTCTGCCCCTGTCTCTGTCCCTGTCTCTGTCCCTGTCTCTGTCCCTGTCTCTGTCCCTGTCTCTGCCCTATGTCTCTGTCCCTGTCTCTGCCCTATGTATCTGTCCCTGTCTCTGTCCCTGTCTCTCTCCCTGTCTCTCTCCCTGTCTCTGTCCCTGTCCCTGTCTCTGCCCTATGTCTCTCTCCCTGTCTCTGTCCCTGTCTCTCTCCCTGTCTCTGTCCCTGTCTCTGTCCCTGTCTCTCTCCCTGTCTCTGTCCCTGTCTCTCTCCTGTCTGTCTCCCTGTGTCTGTCCCTGTCTCTCTCCCTGTCTCTCTCCCTGTCTCTGTCCCTGTCTCTCTCCCTGTCTCTCTCCCTGTCTCTGCCCTCTGTCCCTGTCTCTGTCCCTGTCTCTCTCCCTGTCTCTGTCCCTGTCTCTGCCCTATGTCTCTGCCCCTGTCTCTCTGTCCCTGTCTCTGTCCCTGTCTCTCTCCCTGTCTCTGTCCCTGTCTCTGTCCCTGTCTCTGTCCCTGTCTCTGTCCCTGTCTCTGTCCCTGTCTCTGTCCTGTCTCTCTCTCCCTGTCTCTGTCCCTGTCTCTCCCTGTCTCTGTCCCTGTCTCTGTCCCTGTCTCTCCCTGTCTCTGTCCCTGTCTCTGTCCCTGTCTCTGTCCCTGTCTCTCTCCCTGTCTCTGCCCCTGTCTCTGTCCCTGTCTCTGTCCCTGTCTCTGTCCCTGTCTCTCTCCCTGTCTCTGCCCCTGTCTCTGTCCCTGTCTCTGTCCCTGTCTCTGCCCCTGTCTCTGTCTCTGCCCTATGTCTCTGTCTCTGCCCTGTCTCTGTCCCTCTGTCCTGTCTCTGCCCTATGTCTCTGTCCCTGTCTCTGTCCCTGTCTCTGTCCCTGTCTCTGCCCCTGTCTCTGTCCCTGTCTCTGTCCCCCTGTCTCTGCCCTATGTCTCTGTCCCTGTCTCTGTCCCTGTCTCCCCTGTCTCTGCCCCTGTCTCTGTCCCTGTCTCTGCCCTATGTCTCTGTCTCTGTCCCTGTCTCTGCCCCTGTCTCTCTCCCTGTCTCTGTCCCTGTCTCTGTCCCTGTCTCTGTCCCTGTCTCTGCCCCTGTCTCTGTCCCTGTCTCTGTCCCTGTCTCTGCCCCTGTCTCTGTCTCTGTCCCTGTCTCTGCCCCTGTCTCTGCCCTATGTCTCTGTCCCTGTCTCTGCCCCTGTCTCTGTCCCTGTCTCTGTCTCTGTCCCTGTCTCTGTCCCTGTCTCTGTCCCTGTCTGCCCCTGCCCTATGTCTCTGTCCCTGTCTCTGTCCCTGTCTCTCTGTCTCTGTCCCTGTCTCTGCCCCTGTCTCTGTCCCTGTCTCTGTCCCTGTCTCTGTCCCTGTCTCTGTCTCTGCCCTATGTCTCTGTCCCTGTCTCTGTCCCTGTCTCTGTCCCTGTCTCTGCCCTATGTCTCTGTCCCTGTCCCTGTCTCTGTCTCTGTCCCTGTCTCTCTCCCTGTCCCTGTCTCTGTCCCTGTCTCTGCCCCTGTCTCTGTCCCTGTCTCTGTCTCTGTCCCTGTCTCTCTCCCTGTCTCTGTCCCTGTCTCTGCCCTATGTCTCTGTCCCTGTCTCTGCCCTATGTCTCTGTCCCTGTCTCTGTCCCTGTCTCTGCCCTATGTCTCTGTCCCTGTCTCTCTGTCCCTGTCTCTGTCTCTATGTCTCTGTCCCTGTCTCTGCTCTATGTCTCTGCCCCTGTCTCTGCCCTATGTCTCTGTCCCTGTCCCTGTCTCTGTCCCTGTCTCTGTCCCTGTCTCTGTCTCTATGTCTCTGCCCCTGTCTCTGTCTCTCCCTGTCTCTGTCTGTCTCCCCTATGTCTCTGTCCCTGTCTCTGTCTCTGTCTCTGTCCCTGTCTCTGCCCTGTCTCTGTCCCTGTCTCTGCCCATGTCTCTGTCCCTGTCTCTGCCCTGTCTCTGTCCCTGTCTCTGCCCCTGTCTCTGTCCCTGTCTCTCTGTCTCCCTCTGTCTCTGTCCCTGTCTCTGCCCCTGTCTCTGTCCCTGTCTCTGTCCCTGTCTCTGTCCCTGTCTGTCTCTGTCTCTGTCCCTGTCTCTGCCCTGTCTCTGCCCTATGTCTCTGTCCCTGTCTCTGCCCCTGTCTCTGTCCCTGTCTCTGTCCCTGTCTCTGTCTCCCTGTCCTATGTCTCTGTCCCTGTCTCTGTCCCTGTCTCTCTGTCCCTGTCTCTGTCCCTGTCTCTCTGTCCCTGTCTCTGTCCCTGTCTCTGTCCCTGTCTCTGCCCTATGTCTCTGTCCCTGTCTCTGTCCCTGTCTGTCCCTGTCTCTGCCCTATGTCTCTGTCCCTGTCTCTGTCCCTGTCTCTGTCCCTGTCTCTGCCCTATGTCTCTGTCCCTGTCTCCCTGTCTCTGTCCCTGTCTCTGTCCCTGTCCTGTCTCTGTCCTGTCTCTGCCCATGTCTCTGTCCCTGTCTCTCCCTGTCTCTGTCCCTGTCTCTCTCCCTGTCTCTGTCCCTGTCTCTCCCTATGTCTCTGTCCCTGTCTCTGCCCTATGTCTCTGTCCCTGTCTCTGTCCCTGTCTCTGCCCTATGTCTCTGTCCCTGTCTCTGTCCCTGTCCCTGTCTCTGTCTCTATGTCTCTCCCTGTCTCTGTCCTATGTCTCTGTCCCTGTCTCTGTCTCTCTGCCCTATGTCTCTGTCCCTGTCTCTGTCTCTATGTCTCTGTCCCTGTCTCTGCCCTATGTCTCTGTCCCTGTCCCTGTCTCTGTCTCTCTCTGTCCCTGTCTCTGTCTCTCTCTCCCTGTCTCTGTCCCTGTCTCTGCCCTATGTCTCTGTCCCTGTCTCTGCTCTATGTCTCTGTCCCTGTCTCTGCCCTATGTCTCTGTCCCTGTCTCTGCCCATGTCTCTGTCTCTGTCCCTGTCTCTGTCCCTATGTCTCTGTCCCTGTCTCTCTGTCTCTGCCCTATGTCTCTGTCCCTGTCTCTGTCCCTGTCTCTGCCCTATGTCTCTGTCCCTGTCTCTGTCCCTGTCTCTGTCCCTGTCTCTGCCCTATGTCTCTGTCCCTGTCTCTGTCCCTGTCTCTGTCCCTGTCTCTCTCCCTGTCTCTGCCCTATGTGTCTGTCCCTGTCTCTGCTCTATGTCTCTGTCCCTGTCTCTGCCCTATGTCTCTGTCCCTGTCCCTGTCTCTGTCCCTGTCTCTGCCCATGTCTCTGTCCCTGTCTCTGTCCCTGTCTCTGTCCCTGTCTCTGCCCATGTCTCTGTCCCTGTCTCTGCCCTATGTCTCTGTCCTGTCTCTGTCCCTATGTCTGTCTCTGTCCCTGTCTCTGTCCCTGTCTCTCTGTCCCTGTCTCTGTCCCTGTCTCCCCATGTCTCTGTCCATGTCTCTGTCCCTGTCTCCCTATGTCTCTGTCCCTGTCTCTGCCCTATGTCTCTGTCCCTGTCTCTGCCCATGTCTCTGTCCCTGTCTCTGCCCTGTCTCTGTCCCTGTCTCTGCCCTATGTCTCTGTCCCTGTCTCTGCCCTATGTCTCTGTCCCTGTCTCTGTCCCTGTCTCTGTCTCCCTGTCTCTCTCCCTGTCTCTGCCCATGTCTCTGTCCCTGTCTCTGCCCTATGTCTCTGTCCCTGTCTCTGTCCCTGTCTCTGTCCCTGTCTCTGCCCTATGTCTCTGTCCCTGTCTCTGCCCTATGTCTCTGTCCCTGTCTCTCTCCCTGTCTCTGTCCCTGTCTCTCTGCCCATGTCTCTGTCCCTGTCTCTGCCCTATGTCTCTGTCCCTGTCCCTGTCTCTGTCCCTGTCTCTCTGTCTCTGTCCTATGTCTCTGCCCTGTCTCTGTCCCTGTCTCTGCCCCTGTCTCTGTCTCTGTCCCTGTCTCTGTCCCTGTCTCTGTCCCTGTCTCTGTCCCTGTCTCTCTCCCTGTCTCTCTCCCTGTCTCTGTCTCCCTGTCTCTGTCCCTGTCTCTGTCCCTGTCTCTGTCCCTGTCTCTGTCCCTGTCTCTGTCCCTGTCTCTGTCCCTATGTCTCTGTCCCTGTCTCTGTCCCTGTCTCTACCCTATGTCTCTGTCCCTGTCTCTGTCCCTGTCTCTGTCTCTATGTCTCTGTCCCTGTCTCTCTGTCCCTGTCTCTGTCTCTGTCCCTGTCTCTCTGTCTCTGTCCCTGTCTCTCCTGTCTCTCTCCCTGTCTCTGTCCCTGTCTCTGTCCCTGTCCCTGTCTCTGTCCCTGTCTCTGTCCTGTCTCTGTCTCTGCCCTATGTCTCTGCCCCTGTCTCTGTCCCTGTCTCTCTCCCTGTCTCTGTCCCTGTCTCTGTCCCTGTCTCTGCCCTATGTCTCTGTCCTCTGTCCCTGTCTCTGTCCCTGTCTCTGTCCTATGTCTCTGTCCCTGTCTCTGTCCCTGTCTCTGTCCCTGTCTCTCTGTCCCTGTCTCTGCCCTGTCTCTGTCTCTATGTCTCTGTCCCTGTCTCTGTCTCTCTCCCTGTCTCTGTCCCTGTCTCTGCCCTATGTCTCTGTCCCTGTCTCTGCCCATGTCTCTGTCCCTGTCTCTCTGTCTCTGTCCCTGTCTCTCTCCCTGTCTCTGTCCCTGTCTCTGCCCTCTGTCTGTCCCTGTCTCTGCCCTATGTCTCTGTCCCTGTCTCTGTCCCTGTCTCTGCCCTATGTCTCTGTCCCTGTCTCTCTGTCCCTGTCTCTGTCTCTATGTCTCTGCCCATGTCTCTGTCTCTATGTCTCTGCCCCTGTCTCTGTCTGTCTCTGCCCTATGTCTCTGTCCCTGTCTCTGCTCTATGTCTCTGTCCCTGTCTCTGCCCTATGTCTCTGTCCCTGTCCCTGTCTCTGTCTCTATGTCTCTGCCCCTGTCTCTGTCTCTCCCTGTCTCTGTCCCTGTCTCTGCCCTATGTCTCTGTCCCTGTCTCTGCTCTATGTCTCTGTCCCTGTCTCCCTATGTCTCTGTCCCTGTCTCTGCCCATGTCTCTGTCCCTGTCTCTGCCCTATGTCTCTGTCCCTGTCTCTGCCCCTGTCTCTGCCCTGTCTCTGTCCCTGTCTCTGTCCCTGTCTCTGCCCTATGTCTCTGTCCCTGTCTCTGTCCCTGTCTCTGTCCCTGTCTCTGCCCTATGTCTCTGTCCCTGTCTCTGTCCCTGTCTCTCTCCCTGTCTCTCTCCCTGTCTCTGCCCTATGTGTCTGTCCCTGTCTCTGCTCTATGTCTCTGTCCCTGTCTCTGCCTGCCCTATGTCTCTGTCCCTGTCTCTGTCCCTGTCTCTGCCCATGTCTCTGTCCCTGTCCCTGTCTCTGTCCCTGTCTCTGCCCATGTCTCTGTCCCTGTCTCTGCCCTATGTCTCTGTCCCTGTCTCTGTCCCTGTCTCTGTCCCTGTCTCTCTGTCCCTGTCTCTGTCCCTGTCTCTGCCCATGTCTCTGTCTCTGTCCATGTCTCTGTCCCTGTCTCTGCTCTATGTCTCTGTCCCTGTCTCTGCCCTGTCCCTGTCTCTGTCCCTGTCTCTGCCTATGTCTCTGTCCCTGTCTCTGCCCTGTCTCTGTCCCTGTCTCTGCCCTATGTCTCTGTCCCTGTCTCTGCCCTATGTCTCTCCCTGTCTCTGTCCCTGTCTCTGTCCCTGTCTCTCTCCTGTCTCTGCCCCTGTCTCTGTCCTGTCTCTGCCCTATGTCTCTGTCCCTGTCTGTCTGTCCCTGTCTCTGTCCCTGTCTCTGCCCTATGTCTCTGTCCCTGTCTCTGCCCTATGTCTCTGTCCCTGTCTCTCTCCCTGTCTCTGTCCCTGTCTCTCTGCCCATGTCTCTGTCCCTGTCTCTGCCCTATGTCTCTGTCCCTGTCCCTGTCTCTGTCCCTGTCTCTCTGTCTCTGCCCATGTCTCTGTCTCTATGTCTCTGCCCCTGTCTCTGTCCCTGTCTCTGCCCTATGTCTCTGTCCCTGTCTCTGTCCCTGTCTCTCTCCCTGTCTCTGTCCCTGTCTCTGTCCCTGTCTCTGTCCCTGTCTCTGTCCCTGTCCCTGTCTCCCTGTCTCTGTCCCTGTCTCTGCCCTATGTCTCTGTCCCTGTCTCTGTCCCTGTCTCTACCCTATGTCTCTGTCTCTGTCCCTTTCTCTGTCTCTATGTCTCTGTCCCTGTCTCTCTGTCCCTGTCTCTGTCTCTCTGTCCCTGTCTCTCTGTCTCTGTCCCTGTCTCTCTCCCTGTCTCTCTCCCTGTCTCTGTCCCTGTCTCTCTCCCTGTCCCTGTCTCTGTCCCTGTCTCTCTCCCTGTCTCTGCCCTATGTCTCTGCCCCTGTCTCTGTCCCTGTCTCTCTCCCTGTCTCTATGTCCTGTCTCTGTCCCTGTCTCTGCCCTATGTCTCTGTCCCTGTCTCTCCCTGTCTCTGTCCCTGTCTCTGTCCTATGTCTCTGTCCCTGTCTCTGTCCCTGTCTCTGTCCCTGTCTCTCTGTCCCTGTCTCTGTCCCTGTCTCTGTCCCTATGTCTCTGTCCCCTGTCTCTGTCTCTCTCCCTGTCTCTGTCCCTGTCTCTGCCCTATGTCTCTGTCCCTGTCTCTGTCTCTATGTCTCTGTCCCTGTCTCTGCCCATGTCTCTGTCCCTGTCTCTGCCCTATGTCTCTGTCCCTGTCTCTGTCCCTGTCTCTGTCCCTGTCTCTCTCCCTGTCTCTCTCCCTGTCTCTGCCCTATGTGTCTGTCCCTGTCTCTGTCTCTCTATGTCTCTGTCCCTGTCTCTGCCCTATGTCTCTCCCTGTCTCTGTCCCTGTCTCTGTCCCTGTCTCTCTCCCTGTCTCTCTCTCCCTGTCTCTGCCCTATGTGTCTGTCCCTGTCTCTCTCCCTGTCTCTGTCCCTGTCTCTGCCCTCCCTGTCTCTGTCCCTGTCTCTGTCTCTGTCCCTGTCTCTGCCCATGTCTCTCTCCCTGTCTCTGTCCCTGTCTCTGTCCCTGTCTCTGTCCCTGTCTCTCTGTCTCTGTCTCTGTCCCTGTCTCTCTCCCTGTCTCTCTCCCTGTCTCTGTCCCTGTCTCTGTCCCTGTCTCTGTCCCTGTCTCTGTCCCTGTCTCTGCCCTATGTCTCTGCCCTATGTCTCTGTCCCTGTCTCTGTCCCTGTCTCTGCCCTGTCTCTCCCTATGTCTCTGTCCCTGTCTCTGTCCCTGTCTCTCTGTCCCAGTCTCTGCCCATGTCTCTGTCCTATGTCTCTGCCCCTGTCTCTGTCTCTCTCCCTGTCTCTGTCCCTGTCTCTGCCCTATGTCTCTGTCCCTGTCTCTGTCCCTGTCTCTGCCCTGTCTCTGTCTCTGTCCCTGTCTCTGTCTCTGTCCATGTCTCTGTCCCTGTCTCTGCCCTATGTCTCTGTCCCTGTCTCTGCCCCTGTCTCTGCCCTATGTCTCTGTCCCTGTCTCTGTCCCTGTCTCTGCCCTATGTCTCTGTCCCTGTCTCTGTCCCTGTCTCTGCCCTATGTCTCTGTCCCTGTCTCCCTGTCTCTCTCCCTGTCTCTCTCCCTGTCTCTGCCCTATGTCTCTGTCCCTGTCTCTGCTCTATGTCTCTGTCCCTGTCTCTGCCCTATGTCTCTGTCCCTGTCTCTGTCCCTGTCTCTGTCCCTGTCTCTGTCCATGTCTCTGTCCCTGTCTCTGTCTATGTCTCTGTCCCTGTCTCTGCCCTGTCTCTGTCCCTGTCCCTGTCTCTGCCCTGTCTCTGTCCCTGTCTCTGCCCTATGTCTCTGTCCCTGTCTCTGCCCTATGTCTCTGTCCCTGTCCCTGTCTCTGCCCTATGTCTGTCCCTGTCTCTGTCCCTGTCTCTGTCCCTGTCTCTCTCCCTGTCTCTGCCCATGTCTCTGTCCCTGTCTCTGTCCCTATGTCTCTGTCTCTGTCCCTGTCTCTCCCTGTCTCTGCCCTATGTCTCTGTCCCTGTCTCTGTCCCTGTCTCTGTCCCTGTCCTATGTCTCTGTCCCTGTCCCTGTCTCTGCCCATGTCTCTGTCCCTGTCTCTGCCCTATGTCTCTGTCCCTGTCTCTGTCCCTGTCTCTGTCCCTGTCTCTCTGTCCCTGTCTCTGTCTCTGTCTCTGCCCATGTCTCTGTCTCTATGTCTCTGCCCCTGTCTCTGTCTCTCTGTCCCTGTCTCTGTCCCTGTCTCTGCCCTATGTCTCTGTCCCTGTCTCTGTCCCTGTCTCTCTCCCTGTCTCTGTCCCTGTCTCTCTGCCCTGTCTCTCTCCCTGTCTCTGTCCTGCCTATGTCTGTCTCTGTCCCCCTGTCTGTCTCTGTCCCTGTCTCTGTCCCTGTCTCTACCCTATGTCTCTGTCCCTGTCTCTGTCCCTGTCTCTACCCTATGTCTCTGTCCCTGTCTCTGTCTCTATGTCTCTGTCCCTGTCCCTGTCCCTGTCTCTGTCTCTGTCTCTGTCTCTGTCCCTGTCCCTGTCTCTGTCCCTGTCTCTGTCCCTGTCTCTGTCCCTGTCTCTCTCCCTGTCTCTGTCCCTATGTCTCTGTCCCTGTCTCTCTCCCTGTCTCTGTCCCTCTGTCCCTGTCTCTGCCCTCTGTCCCTGTCTCTGTCCCTGTCTCTGCCCTCTGTCCCTGTCTCTGTCCCTGTCTCTGTCCCTGTCTCTCTGTCCCTGTCTCTGTCCCTGTCTCTGCCCATGTCTCTGTCCATGTCTCTGTCCCTGTCTCTGCTCTATGTCTCTGTCCCTGTCTCTGTCCCTGTCTCTGTCCCTGTCTCTGCCCATGTCTCTGTCCCTGTCTCTGTCTCTATGTCTCTGTCCCTGTCTCTGTCCCTGTCTCTGTCCCTGTCTCTGCCCATGTCTCTGTCCCTGTCTCTGCCCTGTCTCTGTCCCTGTCTCTGTCTCTGTCCCTGTCTCTCTGTCTCTGTCTCTGTCCCTGTCTCTGCCCTATGTCTCTGTCCCTGTCTCTCTCCCTGTCTCTGTCCCTGTCTCTCTGTCCATGTCTCTGTCCCTGTCTCTGCCCTATGTCTCTGTCCCTGTCTCTGTCCCTGTCTCTGTCTCTGTCTGTCTCTGTCCCTGTCTGTCCTATGTCTCTGTCCCCTGTCTCTGTCCCTGTCTCTGCCCATGTCTCTGTCTGTCTCTCTGTCCCTGTCTCTGTCCCTGTCCCTGTCTCTGCCCATGTCTCTGTCCCTGTCTCTGCCCTATGTCTCTGTCCCTGTCTCTGTCCCTGTCTCTGTCCCTGTCTCTCTGTCTCTGTCCTATGTCTCTGCCCTGTCTCTGTCCCTGTCTCTGCCCCTGTCTCTGTCTCTGTCCCTGTCTCTGTCCCTGTCTCTGTCCCTGTCTCTGTCCCTGTCTCTGTCCCTGTCTCCCTGTCTCTGTCCCTGTCTCTGTCCCTGTCTCTGTCCCTGTCTCTCCCTGTCTCTGTCCCTGTCTCTGCCCTATGTCTCTGTCCCTGTCTCTGTCCCTGTCTCTCCCTATGTCTCTGTCCCTGTCTCTGTCCCTGTCTCTGTCCTATGTCTCTGTCCCTGTCTCTGTCCCTGTCTCTGTCTCTGTCCCTGTCTCTCTGTCTCTCCCTGTCTCTGTCTCCCTGTCTCTGTCCCTGTCTCTGTCCCTGTGTCTCTGTCCCTGTCCCTGTCTCTGTCTCCCTGTCTCTGTCCCTGTCTCTGCCCCTGTCTCTGTCCCTGTCTCTGTCCCTGTCTCTGTCCCTGTCTCTGTCCCTGTCTCTGTCCCTGTCTCTGTCCCTGTCCCTGTCTCTGTCCCTGTCTCTGTCCTATGTCTCTGTCCCTGTCTCTGTCCCTGTCTCTGTCCCTGTCTCTGCCCATGTCTCTGTCTCTATGTCTCTGTCCCTCTCTGTCTGTCTCTGTCCTGTCTCTGTCCCTGTCTCTGTCTCCCTATGTCTCTGTCCCTGTCTCTGTCCCTATGTCTCTGTCCCTGTCTCTGCCCATGTCTCTGTCCCTGTCTCTGCCCTATGTCTCTGTCCCTGTCTCTGTCCCTGTCTCTGTCCCTGTCTCCCTGTCTCTCTCCCTGTCTCTGTCTCTGTCCCTGTCTCTGCCTATGTCTCTGTCCCTGTCTCTGCCCTATGTCTCTGTCCTATGTCTCTGTCCCTGTCTCTGTCCCTGTCTCTCTCCCTGTCTCTCTCCCTGTCTCTGCCCTATGTGTCTGTCCCTGTCTCTGCCCTGTCTCTGTCCCTGTCTCTGCCCTATGTCTCTGTCCCTGTCTCTGTCTCTGTCCCTGTCTCTGCCCATGTCTCTGTCCCTGTCTCTGTCCCTGTCTCTGTCCCTGTCTCTGTCCCTGTGTCTCTGTCTCTGTCTCTGTCTGTCTCTGCTCTGTCTCTCTCCCTGTCTCTCTGTCTCTGCCCTATGTCTCTGTCCCTGTCTCTGTCCCTGTCTCTGCCCTATGTCTCTGTCCCTGTCTCTCTGTCCTATGTCTCTGTCCCTGTCTCTGCCCTATGTCTCTGTCCCTGTCTCTGTCCCTGTCTCTGTCCCTGTCTCTCTGTCTCTGTCTCTGTCTCCTGTCTCTGCCCCTGTCTCTGTCCCTCTCTCCCTGTCTCTGTCCCTGTCTCTGCCCTATGTCTCTGTCCCTGTCTCTGTCCCTGTCTCTGCCCTATGTCTCTGTCTCTGTCCCTGTCTCTGCCCATGTCTCTGTCCCTGTCTCTGCCCTATGTCTCTCCCTGTCTCTGCCCCTGTCTCTGCCCTATGTCTCTGTCCCTGTCTCTGTCCCTGTCTCTGCCCTATGTCTCTGTCCCTGTCTCTGTCCCTGTCTCTGCCCTATGTCTCTGTCCCTGTCTCTCCCTGTCTCTCTCCCTGTCTCTCTCCCTGTCTCTGCCCTATGTCTCTGTCCCTGTCTCTGCTCTATGTCTCTGTCCCTGTCTCTGCCCTATGTCTCTGTCCCTGTCTCTGTCCCTGTCTCTGCCCATGTCTCTGTCCATGTCTCTGTCCCTGTCTCTGCTCTATGTCTCTGTCCCTGTCTCTGCCCTATGTCTCTGTCCCTGTCCCTGTCTCTGCCCATGTCTCTGTCCCTGTCTCTGCCCTATGTCTCTGTCCCTGTCTCTGCCCTATGTCTCTGTCCCTGTCCCTGTCTCTGCCCTATGTCTCTGTCCCTGTCTCTGTCCCTGTCTCTGTCCCTGTCTCTGTCCCTGTCTCTGTCCCTGTCTCTGCTCTGTCTCCCTGTCTCTGCCCTATGTCTCTGTCCCTGTCTCTGTCCCTGTCTCTGTCCCTGTCTCTGCCCTATGTCTCTGTCCCTGTCTCTGTCCCTGTCTCTGCCCTATGTCTCTGTCCCTGTCTCTCTCCCTGTCTCTGCCCATGTCTCTGTCCCTGTCTCTGCCCTATGTCTCTGTCCCTGTCTCTGTCCCTGTCTCTGTCCCTGTCTCTCTGTCCCTGTCTCTGTCTCTATGTCTCTGCCCATGTCTCTGTCTCTCCCTGTCTCTGCCCCTGTCTCTGTCTCTCTCCCTGTCTCCGTCCCTGTCTCTGCCCTATGTCTCTGTCCCTGTCTCTGTCCCTGTCTCTCTCCCTGTCTCTGTCTGTCTCTGTCCCTGTCTCTCTCTCTGTCTCTCTGTCTCTGTCCCTGTCTCTGTCCCTGTCTCTCCCTCTCTCCCTGTCTCTGTCCCTGTCTCTACCCTATGTCTCTGTCCCTGTCTCTGTCCCTGTCTCTACCCTATGTCTCTGTCCCTGTCTCTCTGTCTCTATGTCTCTGTCCCTGTCTCTCTGTCCCTGTCTCTGTCTCTATGTCTCTGTCCCTCTCTCTGTCCCTGTCTCTCTCCCTGTCTCTGTCCC
>NC_088409.1:7491823-7556823 GCF_034236695.1 Oncorhynchus nerka | reverse complement strand
CTCTTCTCACTCTATTCTCCTTCTCTCTATTCTCCATCTATTCTCCCTTCTCCCTCTCCTCTCTTCTCACTCTCTTCCTCTTCTCTCTCTTCACCATATATTCTCTATTCTCCCTCTCCTCTCTCTCTCCTCTCTCTCTCCTCTCTCTCTCCTCTCTCTCTCTCTTCTCTCTCTCCTCTTCCTCTTCTCTCTTCTCTTCTCTCGTTTCTCTCGTTTCTCCTCTATTTTTCTCTCTCCTTTTCTCTCTTCTCCCTCTCTTCTCTCCTCTATTTTTCTCTCTCATTTTCTCTCTTCTCCCTCTCTTCTCTCCTCTATTTTTCTCTCTCCTTTTCTCTCTCTTCTCCCTCTCTTCTCTCTCTCTCTTCTTCCTCTCCTCTTCCCCTTCTCTCTTCTCTTGTTTCGCTCTTCTCTCTCTCTTCTCTCGTCTATTTTTCTCTCTCATTTTCACTCTCTTCTCCCTCTTCTCCCTCTTCTTTCTTCTCTTGTGTTTCTGCTGGCTGTCACTGAGGCCTGGTACTGTGTGATGCCATTCGTCTCTGTCCAGGAAAGGAGAGGAAAAAGGAGAGGAGGAGGAGAGTAAAGGAGAGAGGAAAGAGGATATGGCAGGAGAGGTGAAAGGGGAGAGAGGGACGAGAGGAGAAGAAGAGAGGAGAGGAGGGAGAGAGGGCCCCCTACAGAGAGGAGGAGAGGGGAGAGGAGAAGAAGAGAGGAGAGGAGGGAGAGAAGGCCCCCTACAGAGAGGAGGAGAGGAGGGAGAGAGGCCCTGCCATGGTAATTGCCTTTCTGGGATAATGACTCCAAGCCAGAGACAGGACCCTCCATACTCCCTCCACTGCTACTCAACTGGTGCTCTGGAGGAGGAGTGTGGCGTCAGACTGATTATCTCTCTGGCTGTGTCCCAAATCACTGTATGTAGTGCACTACTTTTGACAAGGGCCTATAGGACTCCGGTGAAAAGTAGTGCACTTTATAGGGAGTAGTGTGCGATTTGGGATATACTCTCTTTCTCTCTCTCTCTCTCTGTATCCTTCCTCGTACATGCATGAACAACATCCTCCTCAAACACAGGGGACGTTTTGATTGGTTAAGTCCTCCCGTCCCCCCCTCCCCCCACCCACCTCTCTCCTGAATGCAGTTAATACTCAGAAAAGGCAAATGTCTGTCTTTAAAAAACGATAAGCTCCACCGCTGTGGTCAAGATACACCACAGTGAGTACGGTTACACACCATAATACCATTACTGTGGATAGTCAGATGAAGATACACCACAGTGAGTACGGTTACACACCATAATACCATTACTGTGGATAGTCAGATGAATATAATTGTTGTATTAAGAAACGTTTACAATGATTTGCAAGAAGAACCATTTCCCTGATAATCCTGTGTTACATGGACACAATCTGATTGGACTATGATAAATACATCACGTCGACCAATCAAAATAGACATTGTACCACAGCGACCATGTTTTAAATTGTATTTGTTGTTGTTGTTGTTGTATGTGAAAACTACTTCTTAAAGATGAATACTTTTCAGTTGTTTATGAAGTCACTTCACTGGTACTAAAGAGAGAGGCTCACTCGGCTGGTGCTACCCTGTTCTGAAGCTACCATGTGCTGGTGCTACCACGTTCTGGTGCTACCATGTGCTGGTGCTACCATGTGCTGGTGCTACCACGTTCTGGTGCTACCATGTTCTGAAGCTACCATGTGCTGGTGCTACCATGTTCTGAAGCTACCATGTGCTGGTGCTACCACGTTCTGGTGCTACCATGTGCTGGTGCTACCATGTGCTGGAGCTATCATGTGCTGGTGCTACCATGTTCTGAAGCTACCATGTGCTGGTGCTACCATGTGCTGGAGCTACTACATGTGCTGGTGCTACCATGTGCTGGAGCTACTACATGTGCTGGAGCTACCATGTTCTGGTGCTACCATGTGCTGGAGCTACTACATGTGCTGGTGCTACCATGTGCTGGAGCTACCATGTGCTGGAGCTACCATGTGCTGGAGCTACCATGTGCTGGAGCTATCATGTGCTGGTGCTACCATATGCTGGAACTACCATGTTCTGGTGCTACCATGTGCTGGAGCTACCATGTGCTGGAGCTACCATGTGCTGGTGCTACCATGTGCTGGAGCTACTACATGTGCTGGAGCTACTACATGTGCTGGAGCTACCATGTGCTGGAGCTACCATGTGCTGGAGCTACTACATGTGCTGGAGCTCTGATTTTAAGGTCCTAACAATTGAAAAGGTTGCTCAGAAAACCAGGTGTTTTAAACAGCGTATGTTTACTTCTGATTTTGACCTGATACCGATTTAAGATAAGCGGAGGAAGGAGTTTACGTGACTAATGTATAATCTGCCTACATCAGTTAAATGTCTAGATATTAATGTAAACGTACTGGTTGTAGCCCCATTCCACAGTTTTTAACCTGTGGTCTGTGGTCTAAGGCACTGCATCTCAGTGCTCGAGGCCGTCACTACAGACACCCTGGTTCGGTTTCTCGGGCTGTATCACAACCCGGCCGTGATCGAGAGTCCCAATGGTGCGGCTCGACAATTGTCCCGGCGTCGTCCGGGTTAAGGGAGGGTTTGGGCCTGGGGGGGGGCCCGTCCATTGTAAAATAAGGAATTTATTCTTAACTGACTTGCCTAGTTAAATAAAGGTTAAATATATATATATATTAAATAAAACCCAATGACAGAACGTAGGGTTGTATTCACCGTGACCTTGTATTGGAACAACACCTCTTGCTGTGAATAGAACCAGGTTCAGTGGCATTTTCATGTCAACTCAATTAGCACTTTAGAAACTCGAAGGATACAGCAACATTCCGTGGTCAATGCCATTTTCCCAACCAACTATTGTATAGAGAATGAATAACATTAACATTCAATAGAAAAAGGAATGTGTTTTTTTGTTGTGTTTTTTTTTTAAGAGACGGGGTCGAGGATGTTGGCGATGAAGTTCAGTTGTTTTCTGAACTTCTGTTGTGATCAGGCTTTAAAGTTAAACCATATTTCTATGTGTTACAAAGCAGGAAGAAAGCATTTTCTAACTTCCTGTAGTCGTAGTATCACTGCAGCGACACTACGGGTTTATCAACCCTGATGGGACCTGGTAGAACTCAACTGTTACTACGGCTACAGGCAGTTAGAATCACTGCAGAGACACTACGGGTTTATCAACCCTGATGGGACCTGGTAGAACTCAACTGTTACTACGGCTACAGGCAGTTAGAATCACTGCAGAGACACTACGGGTTTATCAACCCTGATGGGACCTGGTAGAACTCAACTGTTACTACGGCTACAGGCAGTTAGAATCACTGCAGAGACACTACGGGTTTATCAACCCTGATGGGACCTGGTAGAACTCAACTGTTACTACGGCTACAGGCAGTTAGAATCACTGCAGAGACACTACGGGTTTATCAACCCTGATGGGACCTGGTAGAACTCAACTGTTACTACGGCTACAGGCAGTTAGAATCACTGCAGAGACACTACGGGTTTATCAACCCTGATGGGACCTGGTAGAACTCAACTGTTACTACGGCTACAGGCAGTTAGAATCACTGCAGAGACACTACGGGTTTATCAACCCTGATGGGACCTGGTAGAACTCAACTGTTACTACGGCTACAGGCAGTTAGAATCACTGCAGAGACACTACGGGTTTATCAACCCCCTAGGCAGGGTGTAGTCGGTGTACAGTAGGCAGGGGTGGGACCTGGTAGGGTGTAGGAACTCAGGCTGTTACAGTAGGCAGGGTGTAGAATCACTCAGTGACACAGTAGGCAGGGTGTAGTCAGTGTACAGTAGGCAGGGTGTAATCGGTGTACAGTAGGCAGGGTGTAGTCGGTGTACAGTAGGCAGGGTGTAGTCAGTGTACAGTAGGCAGGG
This sequence comes from Oncorhynchus nerka, assembly GCF_034236695.1. Lineage (NCBI taxonomy): Eukaryota > Metazoa > Chordata > Actinopteri > Salmoniformes > Salmonidae > Oncorhynchus > Oncorhynchus nerka. The sequence continues at coordinate 7,552,908 of NC_088409.1, read as the reverse complement.
TGTAATCGGTGTGCAGTAGGCAGGGTGTAGTCAGTGTACAGTAGACAGGGTGTAGTCAGAGTACAGTAGACAGTCAGTGTACAGTAGACAGTAGGCAGGGTGGTGTACAGTCAGGGTGTAGTCAGTGTACAGTAGGCAGGGTGTAGTCAGTGTACAGTAGGCAGGGTGTAGTCAGTGTTCAGTAGGCAGGGTGTAGTCAGGGTGTAGTCGGTGTACAGTAGACAGGGTGTAGTCAGTGTTCAGTAGGCAGGGTGTAGTCAGGGTGTAGTCGGTGTACAGTAGACAGGGTGTAGTCAGAGTACAGTAGACAGGGTGTAGTCAGTGTACAGTAGGCAGGGTGTAGTCAGTGTACAGTAGACAGGGTTTAGTTAGTGTAGTCAGTATACAGTAGACAGGGTGTAGTCGGTGTACAGTAGACAGGGTGTAGTCGGTGTACAGTAGACAGGGTGTAGTCAGTGTACAGTAGACAGGGTGTAGTCAGTGGACAGTAGGCAGGGTGTAGTCAGTCTACAGTAGGCAGGGTGTAGTCAGTGGGTGTAGTCAGTGGACAGTAGGCAGGGTGTAGTCAGTGGACAGTAGGCAGGGTGTAGTCGGTGTACAGTAGACAGGGTGTAGTCGGTGTACAGTAGACAGGGTGTAGTCAGTGGACAGTAGGCAGGGTGTAGTCAGTGGACAGTAGTGTAGTCAGTGGACAGTAGGCAGGGTGTAGTCAGTGGACAGTAGGCAGGGTGTAGTCAGTGGACAGTAGGCAGGGTGTAGTCAGTGGTAGTCAGTGTAGTAGGCAGGGTGTGGAGTCAGTGGACAGTAGGCAGGGTGTAGTCAGTGGACAGTAGGCAGGGTGTAGTCAGTGGACAGTAGGCAGGGTGTAGTCAGTGGACAGTAGGCAGGGTGTGTCAGTCAGTCAGTGTACAGTAGGCATGGTGTAGTCAGTGTACAGTGGACAGTAGGCAGGGTGTAGTCAGTGGACAGTAGGCAGGGTGTAGTCAGTCAGTGTAGTCAGTGACAGTAGGCAGGGTGTAGTCAGTGGACAGTAGGCAGGGTGTAGTCAGAGTGGACAGTAGGCAGGGTGTAGTCAGTGGACAGTGGGTAGGCAGGGTGGGTGTAGTCAGGGTGTAGTCAGTGGAGGTAGGGTGTAGTCAGTAGTGGACAGTGGACAGTAGGCAGGGTGTAGTCACAGTAGGCAGGGTGTGTCAGTGGAGGTAGGCAGGGTGTAGTCAGTGTACAGTGTGCAGTGTAGTAGGCGGGTGTAGTCAGTGTGCAGTAGTTCGGGTGTAGTCAGTGGACAGTAGGCAGTGGACGGGGTGTAGTCAGTGGACAGTAGGCAGGGTGTAGTCAGTGGAGTCAGTAGGCAGGGTGTAGTCAGTGGACAGTAGAGGGTGTAGTCAGTGTACAGTAGGCAGGTGTAGTCAGTGTGTAGTCAGTGGACAGTAGGCAGGGTGTGTAGTCAGGGGTGTGTCACAGTGGACAGTAGGCAGGGTGTAGTCAGGGTGAGTGGACAGTAGGCAGGGTGTAGTCAGTGGACAGTAGGCAGGGTGTAGTCAGTGTACAGTAGGCAGGGTGTAGTCAGTGTCAGTAGGCAGGGTGTAGTCAGTAGGAGGGTGTAGTCAGTGTAGTCAGTGATTAATACAGAGTGAAAGACAGTTTTATAGCAGAACCACCAGACTAAAACAACTCCCTCTCATATCATCAAAACGTGGCCTTTGAGCATGATCCCAGTCCGTGTGATAGATCGATCCATAATGCCTCCATCCAGTCGAAAAACGGTGTTAAAAACACGATGGGTATACGTACAAACAGACATGTCAGGTCTACATGGTCTTTGAACAGTGTGTCATTTTGAATGTGTCAGGAGAACAGTAGCTAGCAGTCATTGAGTTAGTAGGCTGAGTCCCCAGTACAGCAGGAGAACAGAGTTAGCTGAGTCCCCCAGTACATCAGGAGAACAGTAGCTAGCAGTCATTGAGTTAGCTAGGCTGAGTCCCCCAGTACATCAGGAGAACAGTAGTACTCAGGAGAACAGTAGTCAGTTGAGTTAGCTAGGCTGAGTCCCCCAGTACATCAGGAGAACAGTAGCTAGCAGTCATTGAGTTAGCTAGGCTGAGTCCCCCAGTACATCAGGAGAACAGTAGCTAGCAGTCATTGAGTTAGCTAGGCTGAGTCCCCCAGTACATCAGGAGAACAGTAGCTAGCAGTCATAGCTAGCAGTCATCAGGAGAACAGTAGCTAGCAGTCATTGAGTTAGCTAGGCTGAGTCCCCCAGTACATCAGGAGAACAGTAGCTAGCAGTCATTGAGTTAGCTAGGCTGAGTCCCCCAGTACATCAGGAGAACAGTAGCTAGCAGTCATTGAGTTAGCTAGGCTGAGTCCCCCAGTACAGCAGAGAACAGTAAGCAGTCATTGAGTTAGCTAGGCTGAGTCCCCCAGTACATCAGGAGAACAGTAGCTAGCAGTCATTGAGTTAGCTAGGCTGAGTCCCCCAGTACAGCAGGAGAACAGTAGCTAGCAGTCATTGAGTTAGCTAGGCTGAGTCCCCAGTACATCAGGAGAACAGTAGCTAGCAGTCATTGAGTTAGCTAGGCTGAGTCCCCCAGTACATCAGGAGAACAGCTAGCAGTCATTGAGTTAGCTAGGCTGAGTCCCCAGTTCAGGAGAACAGTAGCTAGCAGTCTTTGAGTTAGCTAGGCTGAGTCCCCCAGTACATCAGGAGAACAGTAGCTAGCAGTCATTGAGTTAGCTAGGCTGAGTCCCCCAGTACATCAGGAGAACAGTAGCTAGCAGTCATTGAGTTAGCTACCTAGCAGTCTTTGAGTTAGCTAGGCTGAGTCCCCCAGTACAGCAGGAGAACAGTAGCTAGCAGTCTTTGAGTTAGTCTGAGTCCCCCAGTACAGCAGGAGAGTTAGCTAGTTAGCTAGGCTGAGTCCCCCAGTACAGCAGGAGAACAGTAGCTAGCAGTCTTTGAGTTAGCTAGGCTGAGTCCCCCAGTACATCAGGAGAACAGTAGCTAGCAGTCATTGAGTTAGCTAGGCTGAGTCCCCCAGTACAGCAGGGAGAAGCAGTCATTGAGTTAGCTAGGCTGAGTCCCCAGTACATCAGGAGAACAGTAGCTAGCAGTCTTTGAGTTAGCTAGGCTGAGTCCCCCAGTACAGCAGGAGAACAGTAGCTAGCAGTCATTGAGTTAGCTAGGCTGAGTCCCCCAGTACATCAGGGGAACAGTAGCTAGCAGTCTTTGAGTTAGCTAGGCTGAGTCCCCCAGTACAGCAGGGGAACAGTAGCTAGTAGTCCCCAGTCAGGAGAACAGTAGCTAGCAGTCATTGAGTTAGCTAGGCTGAGTCCCCCAGTACATCAGGAGAACAGTAGCTAGCAGTCATTGAGTTAGCTAGGCTGAGTCCCCAGTACATCAGGAGAACAGTAGCTAGCAGTCTTTGAGTTAGCTAGGCTGAGTCCCCCAGTACATCAGGAGAACAGTAGCTAGCAGTCATTGAGTTAGCTAGGCTGAGTCCCCCAGTACAGCAGGAGAACAGTAGCTAGCAGTCAGTCTTTGAGTTAGCTAGGCTGAGTCCCCCCCAGTACAGCAGGAGAACAGTAGAACAGTAGCTAGCAGTCATTGAGTTAGCTAGGCTGAGTCCCCCAGTACAGCAGGAGAACAGTAGCTAGCAGTCAGTACAGCAGGAGAGTTAGCTGAGGCTGAGTCCCCCAGTACAGCAGGAGAACAGTAGCTAGCAGGCTTTGAGTTAGCTAGGCTGAGTCCCCCAGTACAGCAGGAGAACAGAGTTAGCTAGGCTGAGTCCCCCAGTACATCAGGAGAACATTGAGTTAGCTAGGCTGAGTCCCCCAGTACATCAGGAGAACAGTAGCTAGCAGTCATTGAGTTAGCTAGGCTGAGTCCCCCAGTACAGCAGGAGAACAGTAGCTAGCAGTCTTTGAGTTAGCTAGGCTGAGTCCCCCAGTACAGCAGGAGAACAGTACCTAGCAGTCTTTGAGTTAGCTAGGCTGAGTCCCCCAGTACACCAGGAGAAACCTGCGTTTCCCAAATGGCACCCTGTTCCTTACCTAGTGCACTACTTTCAACCAGAGCCCTATGGCCCCAGCTCAGAAGTAGTGCACTATATAGTGAATACGGTGCCATTAGTGTTGCTGTTACATGTTACAGTGAGGAGTGTCTTAGACATTAGACAACATGGCAGACAGGAAACAGGACTTAATGTGATCCCCTTCATCTCTCCATTTAGAAAGCAAAAGGTTTCTGATGACCCTTTGAAGGTCTATTAGGGGATTAAGAGACTAGAGGTTTGCCTGTCACGCTGATCTGGTAACCAACGTTTTTTAGGTGACACACAGACGGCATCCCATCTCCACACAGGAGGCTGGTGTCATTTTGAATCGGAGGCCGTCCCACTTTTGCTTTTTGCATGTGGCTGTGCAAGCCAATCCAAGCCAATCCAATCCAAGCCAATCCAAACCAATCCAAGCCAAGCCAAGCCAATCCAAGCCAAACTAGGCCAAGCCAAACCAAGCCAAACCAAGCCAAACCAAGCCAAGCCAAACCAAGCCAATCCAAGCCAAACCAAGCCAATCCAAACCAATCCAAGCCAATCCAAGCCAAGCCAATCCAGGCCAAGCCAAACCAAGCCAAGCCAAGCCAAGCCAAACCAAGCCAAGCCAAACCAGGCCAATCCAAACCAATCCAAACCAATCCAATCCAAGCCAATCCAAGCCAATCCAGTAGCATATGTTGCCATAATGCAGAGTAGTATCTAGTATTCATATTTCCTCCCTATGCAGTACTGTAGCAGTGATGATTCTATACAGTCAGAGGTGAGGAAGTGAAGGGGTTTTAGCAGTGATGATTCTATACAGTCAGAGGTGAGGAAGTGAAGGGGTTTTAGCAGTGATGATTCTACAGTCAGAGGTGAGGAAGTGAAGGGGTTTTAGCAGTGATGATTCTACAGTCAGAGGTGAGGAAGTGAAGGGGTTTTAGCAGTGATGATTCTACAGTCAGAGGTGAGGAAGTGAAGGGGTTTTTGATGATTCTACAGTCAGAGGTGAGGAAGTGAAGGGGTTTTAGCAGTGATGATACAGTCTACAGTACAGTCAGAGGTGAGGAAGTGAAGGGGTTTTAGCAGTGATGATTCTATACAGTCAGAGGTGAGGAAGTGAAGGGGTTTTAGCAGTGATGATTCTACAGTCAGAGGTGAGGAAGTGAAGGGGGGGTTTTACAGTCAGAGGTGAGGAATGAGGGGTTTTAGCAGTGATGATTCTACAGTCAGAGGTGAGGAAGTGAAGGGGTTTTAGCAGTGATGATTCTACAGTCAGAGGTGAGGAAGTGAAGGGGTTTTAGCAGTGATGATTCTACAGTCAGAGGTGAGGAAGTGAAGGGGTTTTAGCAGTGATGATTCTACAGTCAGAGGTGAGGAAGTGAAGGGGTTTTAGCAGTGATGATTCTACAGTCAGAGGTGAGGAAGTGAAGGGGTTTTAGCAGTGATGATTCTACAGTCAGAGGTGAGGAAGTGAAGGGGGCAGTGATTTTACAGTCAGTGATGAGGGGTTTTCAGTGATGATTCTACAGTCAGAGGTGAGGAAGTGAAGGGGTTTTAGCAGTGATGATTCTACAGTCAGAGGTGAGGAAGTGAAGCAGTGATGATTCTACAGTCAGAGGTGAGGGTTTTAGCAGTGATGATTCTACAGTCAGAGGTGAGGAAGTGAAGGGGTTTTAGCAGTGATGATTCTACAGTCAGAGGTGAGGAAGTGAAGGGGTTTTAGCAGTGATGATTCTACAGTCAGAGGTGAGGAAGTGAGGGGTTTTAGCAGTGATGATTCTACAGTCAGAGGTGAGGAAGTGAAGGGGTTTTAGCAGTGATGATTCTACAGTCAGAGGTGAGGAAGTGAAGGGGTTTTAGCAGTGATGATTCTACAGTCAGAGGTGAGGAAGTGAAGGGGTTTTAGCAGTGATGATTCTACAGTCAGAGGTGAGGAAGTGAAGGGGTTTTAGCAGTGATGATTCTACAGTCAGAGGTGAGGAAGTGAAGGGGTTTTAGCAGTGATGATTCTACAGTCAGAGGTGAGGAAGTGAAGGGGTTTTAGTCAGAGGTGAGGAAGTGATGATTCTACAGTCAGAGGTGAGGAAGTGAAGGGGTTTTAGCAGTGATGATTCTACAGTCAGTCAGAGGTGAGGAAGTGAAGGGGTTTTAGCAGTGATGATTCTATACAGTCAGAGGTGAGGAAGGGGTGAAGGGGTTTTAGCAGTGATGATTCTACAGTCAGAGGTGAGGAAGTGAAGGGGTTTTAGCAGTGATGATTCTACAGTCAGAGGTGAGGAAGTGAAGGGGTTTTAGCAGTGATGATTCTACAGTCAGAGGTGAGGAAGTGAAGGGGTTTTAGCAGTGATGATTCTACAGTCAGAGGTGAGGAAGTGAAGGGGTTTTAGCAGTGATGATTCTACAGTCAGAGGTGAGGAAGTGAAGGGGTTTTAGCAGTGATGATTCTACAGTCAGAGGTGAGGAAGTGAAGGGGGTTTTAGCAGTGATGATTCTGATTCTACAGTCAGAGGTGAGGAAGTGAAGGGGTTTTAGCAGTGATGATTCTACAGTCAGAGGTGAGGAAGTGAAGGGGTTTTAGCAGTGATGATTCTACAGTCAGAGGTGAGGAAGTGAAGGGTTTTAGCAGTGATGATTCTACAGTCAGAGGTGAGGAAGTGAAGGGGTTTTAGCAGTGATGATTCTACAGTCAGAGGTGAGGAAGTGAAGGGGTTTTAGCAGTGATGATTCTACAGTCAGAGGTGATGGAAGTGAAGGGGTTTTAGCAGTGATGATTCTACAGTCAGAGGTGAGGAAGTGAAGGGGTTTTAGCAGTGATGATTCTACAGTCAGAGGTGAGGAAGTGAAGGGGTTTTAGCAGTGATGATTCTACAGTCAGAGGTGAGGAAGTGAAGGGGTTTTAGCAGTGATGATTCTACAGTCAGAGGTGAGGAAGTGAAGGGGTTTTAGCAGTGATGATTCTACAGTCAGTGATGATTCTACAGTCAGAGGTGAGGAAGTGAAGGGGTTTTAGCAGTGATGATTCTACAGTCACAGTCAGAGGTGATGATTCTACAGTCAAGGTGAGGAAAGGGGTTTTTTGATTCTACAGTCAGAGGTGAGGAAGTGATGATTCTACAGTCAGAGGTGAGGAAGTGAAGGGGTTTTAGCAGTGATGATTCTACAGTCAGAGGTGAGGAAGTGAAGGGGTTTTAGCAGTGATGATTCTACAGTCAGAGGTGAGGAAGTGAAGGGGTTTTAGCAGTGATGATTCTACAGTCAGAGGTGAGGAAGTGAAGGGGTTTTAGCAGTGATGATTCTACAGTCAGAGGTGAGGAAGTGAAGGGGTTTTAGCAGTGATGATTCTATACAGTCAGAGGTGAGGAAGTGAAGGGGTTTTAGCAGTGATGATTCTACAGTCAGAGGTGAGGAAGTGAAGGGGTTTTAGCAGTGATGATTCTACAGTCAGAGGTGAGGAAGTGAAGGGGTTTTAGCAGTGATGATTCTATACAGTCAGAGGTGAGGAAGTGAAGGGGTTTTAGCAGTGATGATTCTACAGTCAGAGGTGAGGAAGTGAAAGGGTTTTAGTTGAACGAGACATTGGCATAACCTTATTAACATATTCCTGTAGTTACATTTCAAAATAACTCCACTCTGCTGCACTGAAAGACAAGACACATCCAAGCAGATAATAGAATAATTCCCTGTGGTGTCATTACCCAGTCAGTCAGATAGTAGAATAATTCCCTGTGGTGTCATTACCCAGTCTAGTCAGATAGTAGAATAATTCCCTGTGGTGTCATTACCCAGTCTAGTCAGATAGTAGAATAATTCCCTGTGGTGTCATTATCCAGTCTAGTCAGATAGTAGAATAATTCCCTGTGGTGTCATTACCCAGTCTAGTCAGATAGTAGAATAATTCCCTGTGGTGTCATTACCCAGTCTAGTCAGATAGTAGAATAATTCCCTGTGGTGTCATTACCCAGTCTAGTCAGACAGTAGAATAATTCCCTGTGGTGTCATTACCCAGTCTAGTCAGATAGTAGAATAATTCCCTGTGGTGTCATTACCCAGTCTAGTCCGATAGTAGAATAATTCCCTGTGGTGTCATTACCCAGTCTAGTCAGATAGTAGAATAATTCCCTGTGGTGTCATTACCCAGTCTAGTCCGATAGTAGAATAATTCCCTGTGGTGTCATTACCCAGTCTAGTCAGATAGTAGAATAATTCCCTGTGGTGTCATTATCCAGTCTAGTCAGATAGTAGAATAATTCCATGTGGTGTCATTACCCAGTCTAGTCAGACAGTAGAATAATTCCCTGTGGTGTCATTACCCAGTCTAGTCAGATAGTAGAATAATTCCCTGTGGTGTCATTACCCAGTCTAGTCAGATAGTAGAATAATTCCCTGTGGTGTCATTACCCAGTCTAGTCAGATAGTAGAATAATTCCCTGTGGTGTCATTACCCAGTCTAGTCAGATAGTAGAATAATTCCCTGTGGTGTCATTACCCAGTCTAGTCAGATAGTAGAATAATTCCCTGTGGTGTCATTACCCAGTCTAGTCAGATAGTAGAATAATTCCCTGTGGTGTCATTACCCAGTCTAGTCAGATAGTAGAATAATTCCCTGTGGTGTCATTATCCAGTCTAGTCAGATAGTAGAATAATTCCCTGTGGTGTTATTACCCAGTCTAGTCAGATAGTAGAATAATATCCTGTGGTGTCATTACCCAGTCTAGTCAGATAGTAGAATAATTCCCTGTGGTGTCATTACCCAGTCTAGTCAGATAGTAGAATAATTCCCTGTGGTGTCATTACCCAGTCTAGTCAGATAGTAGAATAATTCCCTGTGGTGTCATTACCCAGTCTAGTCAGATAGTAGAATAATTCCCTGTGGTGTCATTACCCAGTCTAGTCAGATAGTAGAATAATTCCCTGTGGTGTCATTACCCAGTCTAGTCCGATAGTAGAAAAATTCCCTGTGGTGTCATTACCCAGTCTAGTCAGATAGTAGAATAATTCCCTGTGGTGTCATTACGCAGTCTAGTCAGATAGTAGAATAATTCCCTGTGGTGTCATTACCCAGTCTAGGCAGATAGTAGAATAATTCCCTGTGGTGTCATTACCCAGTCTAGTCAGATAGTAGAATAATTCCCTGTGGTGTCATTACGCAGTCTAGTCAGATAGTAGAATAATTCCCTGTGGTGTCATTACCCAGTCTAGTCAGATAGTAGAATAATTCCCTGTGGTGTCATTACCCAGTCTAGTCAGATAGTAGAATAATTCCCTGTGGTGTCATTACCCAGTCTAGTCAGATAGTAGAATAATTCCCTGTGGTGTCATTACCCAGTCTAGTCCGATAGTAGAAAAATTCCCTGTGGTGTCATTACCCAGTCTAGGCAGATAGTAGAATAATTCCCTGTGGTGTCATTACCCAGTCTAGTCAGATAGTAGAATAATTCCCTGTGGTGTCATTACGCAGTCTAGTCAGATAGTAGAATAATTCCCTGTGGTGTCATTACGCAGTCTAGTCAGATAGTAGAATAATTCCCTGTGGTGTCATTACCCAGTCTAGTCAGATAGTAGAATAATTCCCTATGGTGTCATTACCCAGTCTAGTCCGATAGTAGAATAATTCCCTGTGGTGTCATTACCCAGTCTAGTCAGATAGTAGAATAATTCCATGTGGTGTCATTACCCAGTCTAGTCAGATAGTAGAATAATTCCCTATGGTGTCATTACCTAGTCTAGTCAGATAGTAGAATAATTCCATGTGGTGTCATTACCCAGTCTACTGTGTCATCCTCCCAGAGCAGAGCGAGAGAGGGAGAGAGGACTTCACAATTCACTATTTACACCAAAACTGGGTTTAAATATTATTTGAAATTATTTCAAATACTTTCGCTGGTCTTTGATTGAGCTTTCTTGGCATAATGGACCAATCGAAAAAATCCCAAAACGGCAAACCCAACCTACTTGGCACTCCAGGCGAGATAGATGAAACGCGTGGATGTATTTGAAAGATTTCAAATAGTATTTGTGACTATGTTGATACCTGGTGTTAAGAGCAGTGTATGTTCCTCTTCTTGATTTAAAGGGATTGGACAAACCACACTAAAGCACCTGACTGGACGACGTAGATTAAAATACCTTAATGATCCATCTTCAGGTGTTTTCAGCCGTCTTGTTTGCTACCTGGTGGTGTTAAGAGCAGTGGTTGTCTCGGTGGTGTCTTCAGGTGTTTCCAACCGTCTTGTTTGCTACCTGGTGGTGTTAAGAGCAGTGGTTGTCTCGGTGGTGTCTTCAGGTGTTTCCAACCGTCTTGTTTGCTACCTGGTGGTGTTAAGGGCAGTGGTTGTCTCGGTGGTGTCTTGTTTGCTACCTGGTGGTGTTAAGGGCAGTGGTTGTCTCGGTGGTGTCTTCAGCCGTCTTGTTTGCTACCTGGTGGTGTTAAGAGCAGTGGTTGTCTCGGTGGTGTCTTCAACCGTCTTGTTTGCTACCTGGTGGTGTTAAGAGCAGTGGTTGTCTCGGTGGTGTCTTCAGGTGTTTTCAACAGTCTTGTTTGCTACCTGGTGGTGTTAAGAGCAGTGGTTGTCTCGGTGGTGTCTTCAGCCGTCTTGTTTGCTACCTGGTGGTGTTAAGAGCAGTGGTTGTCTCGGTGGTGTCTTCAGGTGTTTTCAACTGTCTTGTTTGCTACCTGGTGGTGTTAAGGGCAGTGGTTGTCTCGGTGGTGTCTTCAACCGTCTTGTTTGCTACCTGGTGGTGTTAAGAGCAGTGGTTGTCTCGGTGGTGCCTTCAGGTGTTTTCAACCGTCTTGTTTGCTACCTGGTGGTGTTAAGAGCAGTGGTTGTCTCAGTGGTGTCTTCAGGTGTCTTCAACCGTCTTGTTTGCTACCTGGTGGTGTTAAGGGCAGTGGTTGTCTCAGTGGTGTCTTCAGGTGTCTTCAACCGTCTTGTTTGCTACCTGGTGGTGTTAAGAGCAGTGGTTGTCTCAGTGGTGTCTTCAGGTGTTTTCAACCGTCTTGTTTGCTACCTGGTGGTGTTAAGGGCAGTGGTTGTCTCGGTGCTGTCTTCAGGTGTGGTTAAAGGCATTAGACAAGGAAACCACAGTAACACCAAAGCCTAGTAAAGAAATGGACTGGATTACACTTCCTGTTCATCTCCGTTAAACTGCTCTTTCGGGTGTTGTTGACACAACCGTCTTGTTTGTCTGAGAAATTTCTTTTTTTTTTTTTTTACAATTTTATAAACACACATTGAAAAAACATACATCCTCACCTTTTAGTGAACCATTTTTGTGTTGCTTTTAACTGTCAAAATATACTGAGGATTGACAGAAAGTTTTATCGTAGGTTCTCCTACGAAAACCAAATTAACCCTGTAGCTCATATCATAGTGAAATACAGTGACATCAATTTACAAGAGTAGCAGATAAGCAGAATATTGCTCCTGTCCGGTATTCCCTGCTTTCAACAGATAATGACTTCACCAGCGCAGCCTAGCTATGTAAATTAGCCAGGGTCTGATATCTTGACTACACTGAGAAGCTCTGTAGTTGAACCGTATGTCTGTTTCCCAATTCGCAACCCCTTATTTCCCTACATAGTTCACTACTTTTGACTAGAGTTCAATGGGCCCTGGTCAAAAGTAGTGCACTATGTAGGGAATAGGGTGCCGTTTGGAACGCATGCTATGTCTGTCTGAGGGAAGCAGACACCAAAGTACCTCGTCATCCAGTCTTCAATGCCCAGCCAAATCTAATGGATTTAATGAAGGGGAGATATATATTTTTTTAAATGTTGTATTTAATTTGATTTAGCATTTTTATGAGACACACCCCCCTCCATTCCCCAAACTAAATCACATTAAAATGTTCAGAGTTTGTAGTCATGATAACTCTACTGTTTACAGTGTGTCTGTGTGGTTGGTTGGTTGGTTGGGAGGAATAGCTAGTGTTAATGAATGCAAAACATTTCCATAAAATATTCAAAGAAGACCCATTACTGCTGTGGCTGTCTCATCTTTGCTGCTAAACTTCAATCAGTTGAGCATTTAAAATGCATTAAATGCCTTTGGTAATCTAGTCTAATCTGCAAAGCATTTATTTTTGTCAAACTGCTTTTGACTTATATTTATTATTATTATTATTATTATTATTATTATTATTATTACAAAAAAAAATATGTAACACTTAATTTTATGATGGTAATTTTTTTTTTTACATTTCTCTGTTATAATTAAAATCCTTGCTCATCAAGTACTTTAAAACAAGCATGTAATTGTCTAGTTTATCAGAGCCTTTAATTGTTATTCTATGTACGAATCTTAAACAAATTACTCAAAAAACACAGAATTAATGTCAATGCAATTGTAAAACTGTGTGCAAATGTTATTTTTTACTGAGCTAAATATATGTTAATAATGAGATCATATCTAAATATATGTTAATAATGAGATAATATCTAAATATATGTTAATAATGAGATAATATTTAAATATATGTTAATAATGAGATAATATTTAAATATATGTTAATAATGAGATCATATCTAAATATATGTTAATAATGAGATCATATCTAAATATATGTTAATAATAATGAGATAATATCTAAATATATGTTAATAATGAGATAATATCTAAATATATGTTAATAATGAGATAATATTTAAATATATGTTAATAATGAGATCATATCTAAATATATGTTAATAATGAGATCATATCTAAATACTATGTTTTTAAAGCCACATTCCGGGGTCTTATTTTCAGCCCAAATGGCAGCCGTGGCACTCTGTTTGAGATCTACTCCTATGAGCTGTGCTGTCTGAAGGGCTGGTTTTCCCCATGAATAATGTTCCCTATGTGTACTGTCTGTGTCTGTGTTAATACCATGAGGTGTCAGTGTTGTGCTACGGCTGGTTAATAGCAACACTTCCTTCCTCTGATGCAGACGGGGAGGTGCAGACTGATGAAGGCCCTTTAGAGGATGCAGACCTGTCTCCACAGAGTGACCTGTCCACTGAAGAGGTTAAACACACCTCTCCACAGAGTGACCTGACCTCTGAAGAGGTTAAACACACCTCTCCACAGAGTGACCTGTCCACTGAAGAGGTTAAACACACCTCTCCACAGAATGACCTGTCCACTGAAGAGGTTAGACACACCTCTCCACAGAGTGACCTGACCTCTGAAGAGGTTAAACACACCTCTCCACAGAGTGACCTGACCTCTGAAGAGATTAGACACACCTCACACTTGCATATATTGCTTACTACTGTACAAGTGTACCAAGTTTCAGGCTTTTAATAAAAAAGTGTACATTATTTTCTATATTATCTATAGCTCAAATACAATTCCAACTGTTTGAATGTTCAACATATTGTGTCTGAAAGGCTCACGATAATAGAATCATATTCATTTGCTAATGTACACTTAATTTCAGAAGCCAACGGAGGACAGTAAACCTACTGACACAGAGGAGAGTCCAGAGGGAGAAAAAGTTGAAGAGGAGGAGACTGCAGTAGCTGAGAACTCCACCGAGGAACACGGTGATAACAAGGAAGATGTTACTAAGACCACAGAGGAACAAGGTGATAACAACAAAGATATTACTAAAACCACAGAGGAACAAGGTGATAACAACGAAGATATTACTAAGACCACAGAGGAACAAGGTGATAACAACGAAGATATTACTAAAACCACAGAGGAACAAGGTGATAACAACGAAGATATTACTAAAACCACCGAGGAACAAGGTGATAACAACGAAGATATTACTAAAACCACAGAGGAACAAGGTGATAACAACAAAGATATTACTAAGACCACAGAGGAACAAGGTGATAACAATGAAGATATTACTAAAACCACCGAGGAACAAGGTGATAACAACGAAGATATTACTAAAACCACAGAGGAACAAGGTGATAACAATGAAGATATTACTAAGACCACAGAGGAACAAGGTGATAACAACGAAGATATTACTAAGACCACAGAGGAACAAGGTGATAACAACAAAGATATTACTAAAACCACAGAGGAACAAGGTGATAACAACGAAGACATTACTAAGACCACAGAGGAACAAGGTGATAACAACAAAGATATTACTAAAACCACAGAGGAACAAGGTGATAACAATGAAGATATTACTAAAACCACAGAGGAACAAGGTGATAACAACGAAGATATTACTAAGACCACAGAGGAACAAGGTGATAACAATGAAGATATTACTAAGACCACAGAGGAACAAGGTGATAACAATGAAGATATTACTAAAACCACAGAGGAACAAGGTGATAACAACGAAGATATTACTAAGAGGATTACCACAGAGGAACAAGGTGATAACAAGGAAGATATTACTAAAACCACAGAGGAGGACTCAGACAGTGTGGTTGGGGAGAAGAGCCTAGAGACCAAGCTACAGGGAAGTCTGGAGAACCTGGTCCTGGAAAAATGAAGGATGGAGAGGGGAAGGGGAGAGAGAAGGAGGAGGATGAGGCACCGGATAAAGCTGAGGAGGTTGGAGAAGCAGGGGATGACGGTCCATCTTCAACAGATGGAAAAGAGGAGAAAGAGAAAGTGGATGGAGGAGGACGAGATGATTCATACCATGTGGAAAAGAAAGATGAGGAGGAAGTAGATAAGGAACCTGGAACTGAGACAGATTCTGAGACAGAGGAGGGAGGAAGTAGATAAGGTACCTGGAACTGAGACAGATTCTGAGACAGAGGAGGGAGGAAGTAGATAAGGAACCTGGAACTGAGACAGATTCTGAGACCGAGGAGGGAGGAAGTAGATAAGGTACCTGGAACTGAGACAGATTCTGAGACAGAGGAGGGAGGAAGTAGATAAGGTACCTGGAACTGAGACAGATTCTGAGACAGAGGAGGGGGGAAGTAGATAAGGAACCTGGAACTGAGACAGAGGAGGGAGGAAGTAGATAAGGTACCTGGAACTGAGACAGATTCTGAGACAGAGGAAGTAGATAAGGTACCTGGAACTGAGACAGATTCTGAGACAGAGGGGGGAAGTAGATAAGGAACTTGGAACTGAGACAGATTCTGAGACCGAGGAGGGAGGAAGTAGATAAGGAACCTGGAACTGAGACAGATTCTGAGACAGAGGAGGGAGGAAGTAGATAAGGAACCTGGAACTGAGACAGAGGAGGGAGGAAGTAGATAAGGAACCTGGAACTGAGACAAATTCTGAGACAGAGGAGGAAGTGAAGAAGAAGATAGAGAGGTGATCCTTCAGAGACAGGAGAAGATAGAGAGGTGATCATTCAGAGACAGGAGAAGATAGAGAGGTGATCCTTCAGAGACAGGAGAAGATAGAGAGGCGATCCTTCAGAGACAGGAGAAGATAGAGAGGTGATCCTTCAGAGACAGGAGAAGATAGAGAGGTGATCCTTCAGAGACAGGAGAAGATAGAGAGGTGATCCTTCAGAGACAGGAGAAGATAGAGAGGTGATCCTTCAGAGACAGGAGAAGATAGAGAGGTGATCCTTCAGAGACAGGAGAAGATAGAGAGGTGATCCTTCAGAGACAGGAGAAGATAGAGAGGTGATCCTTCAGAGACAGGAGAAGATAGAGAGGTGATCCTTCAGAGACAGGAGAAGATAGAGAGGTGATCCTTCAGAGACAGGAGAAGATAGAGAGGTGATCCTTCAGAGACAGGAGAAGATAGAGAGGTGATCCTTCAGAGACAGGAGAAGATAGAGAGGTGATCCTTCAGAGACAGGAGAAGATCGAGAGGTGAAGAGAGAGAAGGATGATGCAACTACTTTTTACTTTTTTTAAAGATACCAAAACAGACAAGTCTGCAAAGGAGAAAGGAGAGGGGGGTGACAAAGAGGAGAGAAATGGGGAGGGAGAATCATCAGAGTCTGATTCCAGTGAAGAGGAAGAAACAGGGAGAGAGACCGGACACCAGGTAAAAGGTTCCAATGAGAAGAGTCAAATCAGCAAAGATGAGTTGGAAGTGTTGTTTAAGAAAAGCCTTAAGGGAGAAGGGTGACAAGACTAGCATGTAGGGCACAAAGGAAAAATATCATTATAATCCACCACAACAAAACAATATTACATTATCAGGGTTCTTAATAGGATCTTTTTTCTTAACAATGTGGTGCTGCTGAGCAAAGTGCCTCTCTTACGTTCTTCGAGGGGAATATCCTGGATATCATATGGGATTATATGTGACTGGTTGTTTAGTTACATAGGGGTACACAGCTATAGGGGAGTTTCTATTTGAAGTATAGTTTAAATCATTATTTATATGTGGGGTTATATGTGGGATTATATGTGACTGGTTGTTTAGTTACATAGGGATACACAGCTATAGGGGAGTTTCTATTTGAAGTATAGTATAAATCACCAGTGGGAAGAGGATCCGACAGCTGTCATAACAGTTACACTGTGCCTTTTCATCAAATTACCATGTAACATCTCTGGGAACTCATTATTCTTAAATGGTAATTAAAGTAGTGACTGATGATAAATGACTGAAGTTCAAATAGTTTCAGAGTGGTTATTATCTGTTGGAAACACTGTAGTCTTCAGAGAGATGGGTCTGTTACAGGCTTCTACTGTGACATGTTCTGTACTCTGTGTATGATATGAAGGAGAGAGAGAGAGGGGGAGAGAGAAGAGGAGAGAGAGAGAGGGGGAGGGGAGGAGAGAGAGGGGGAGGGAGGAGAGAGAGAGAGAGGGGGAGGAGGAGAGAGAGAGAGGGGGGGAGGAGAGAGAGGGGGGAGGGAGGAGAGAGAGGGGGAGGAGGAGAGAGAGGGGGGGAGGAGAGAGAGGGGGAGAGGAGGAGAGAGAGAGGGGGGAGGAGAGAGAGAGAGAGAGAGAGAGGGGGAGGAGGAGGAGAGAGAGAGGGGGGAGAGAGAGAGGGGGGAGGAGAGAGAGAGAGAGGGGGAGGAGAGAGAGAGAGAGAGGGGGGGGGAGAGAGAGAGAGAGAGAGAGGGGGGGGATACAGAGAGAGAGAAACACTGTTAAAAGGAAACACTAGTCTTCAGAGAGATGGGTCTGTTACAGGCTCTACTGTGACATCATGTTCTGTACTCTGTGTATGATATGAAGGAGAGAGAGATACAGAGAGAGAGAGAGAGACAGAGAGGGAGAGAGAGAAGAGGAGAGAGAGAGAGGGGGCAGAGAGAGAGAGAGCGAGAGAAGGGGAGAGAGAGAGAGATTTCTGCCTAAGTTTATATGTACATATTCTTTGTTTCTTGTCTGAAAACAGGTCTGCTTATGCTATTACATTCTGTATGATCTGCCACTGTTTTACCATATAGTAGTTAGTATTATGAATAAGCTGCAACATGCAATACAGTACCTCATTAAGCAATAAGAACTAAACGAGACAATATTGTACATTTGTCTGTTTCTGCAACGCTGTACCACATCGTGGTGCGTCACCCTGTAAAAGATAATCTGTTCTCTGAAACCGTCTTGTAAACAGAAATGGAATAAACTGAAACTAAGATAAACAATATGTGTATCTATTGAAATGTTTTATAATTGACAAATAACACAAATTCACCTTTGAACCTTCGTACTGCAGTGGGCTAAATCCGGGTCACACAGAGTGCTTCTGGGTAGTCTTAAACAAATCTACTTTGAAACAAAAGTATAAACCTCATACACATGGTTATGGGCTTAACAATAAAAGAAAACACTCAGCCAATCATAATGTGTTTTTCCCCACAAAAGGGCTTTCTTACAGACAGAAATACTCCTCAGCACCAAAAAAAGTGTTATATTTGAGATTCTTCAAAGTAGCCACCCTTTGATGACATTTTTGCACATTCTTGGCATTCTCTCAACCAGCTTCACCTGGAATGCTTTTCCAACAGTCTTGAAGGAGTTCCCACATATGTTGAGCGCTTGTTGGCTGCTTTTCCTTCACTCTGCGGTCCAATTCATCCCAAACCATCTCAATTGGGTTGAGGTCAGGTGATTGTGGAGGCCAGGTCATCTGATGCAGCACTCCATCACTCTCCTTCTTGGTCAAATAGCCCTTACACAGCCTAGAGGTATGTTGGGTCATTGTCCTGTTGAAAAACAAATGATATCCCCACTAAGCCCAAACCAGATGGGATGACGTATTGCTGCAGAATGCTGTGGTAGCTATGCTGGTTAAGTGTGCCTTGAATTCTAAATAAATCACTGACAGTGTCACCAGCAAAGCACCCCCACCCCATCACACGTCCTCCTCCATGCTTCATGGTGGGAACCACACACCTCCTCCTCCATGCTTCATGGTGGGAACCACACACCTCCTCCTCCATGCTTCATGGTGGGAACCACACACCTCCATGCTTCATGGTGGGAACCACACACCTCCTCCTCCATGCTTCATGGTGGGAACCACACACCTCCTCCTCCATGCTTCATGGTGGGAACCACACACCTCCTCCTCCATGCTTCATGGTGGGAACCACACACCTCCTCCATGCTTCATGGTGGGAACCACACACCTCCTCCATGCTTCATGGTGGGAACCACACACCTCCTTCTCCATGCTTCATGGTGGGAACCACACATTTCGGAGATAATCCGTTCACCTACTCTGCGTCTCACAGCGGAACCAAAAATCTAAACTTTGGACTCATCAGACCAAAGGACAGATTTCCACCGGTCTAATGTCCACTGCTCGTGTTTCTTGGCCCAAGCAAGTCTCTTCTTATTATTGGTGTCCTTTAGTAGTGGTTTCTTTGCAGCAATTATTTGGGTTGCAATTTCTGAGTTTGGTAACTCTAATGAACTTATCCTCTGCAGCAGAGGTAATTCTGGTGGTCCTCATGAGAGCCAGTTTCATCATAGAGTTGGATGGTTTTTTGCGACTGCACTTGAAGAAACTTTAAAAGTTCTTGACATTTTCCGCATTGACTGTCCTTCATGTCTTAAAGTAATGATGGACTGTCGTTTCTCTTTGCTTATTTGAGCTGTTCTTGCCATAATATGGACTTGGTCTTTTACCAAATAGGGCTGTTATGTATACCACCCCTACCTTGTCACAACACAACTGATTGGCTCAAATGCATTAAGAAGGAAAGAAATTCCACAAATTAACTTTTAACATGGCGCACCTGTTAATTGAAACGCATTCCACCTCATGAAGCTGGTTGAGAGAATGCCAAGCGTGTGCAAAGCTGTCATCAAGGCAAAGGGTGGCTACTTTGAAAAATCTCAAATATAAAATATATTTGGATTTGTTTAACACTTTTTTTTTGGTTATTACATGATTCCATATTGTGTAATTTCATAGTTTTGATGTCTTCACTATTATTATTATTATTTCACTACAATGTAGAAAATAGTAAAAATAAAGAAAAACCCTGGAATGAGTAGGTGTGTCCACGTTTTTGACTGGTACTGTATATATTTTTTTGTTCAGTGTATATATATTTCAGTTCAGTATATACAGTTGAAGTCGGAAGTTTACATAAAATGAGTTTTTCAACCACTCCAAACATTACTTGTTAACAACCTATAGTTTTGGCAGTCAGTTAGGACATCTACTTTCTGCATGACACAAGTCATTTTTCCAACTATTGTTTACAGACAGATTATTTCACTTATAATTCACTGTATCACAATTCCAGTGGGTCAGAAGTTTACATACACTAACATGACTGTGCCTTTAAACAGCTTGGAAAATTCCAGAAAAATATGTCATGGCTTTAGAAGCTTCTGATAGGCTAATTGACATCATTTGAGTCAATTGGAGGTGTACCTGTGGATGTATTTCAAGGCCTACCTTCAAACTCAGTGCCTCTTTGCTTGACATCATGGGAGAATCAAAAGAAATCAGCCCAGACTTCAGACAGTTTTTATAGACCTCCACAAGTCTGGTTCATCTTTGGGGGAATTTCCAGACACCTGAAGGAACCACATTCATCTGTACAAACAATAGTACACAAGTATAAACACCATGGGCCCACGCAGCCGTCATACCGCTCAGGAAGGTACCACGTTCATCTGTACAAACAATAGTACGCAAGTATAAACACCATGGGCCCACGCAGCCGTCATACCGCTCAGGAAGGTACCACGTTCATCTGCACAAACAATAGTACGCAAGTATAAACACCATGGGACCACACAGCCGTCATACCGCTCAGGAAGGTACCACGTTCATCTGCACAAACAATAGTACGCAAGTATAAACACCATGAGACCACACAGCCGTCATACCGCTCAGGAAGGAGACGCGTTCTGTCCCCTAGAGATGAACGTACTTTGGTGCGTTGTGGTAGCAGGCTGATCCAATCACTTACCATGTTTTTTTTCCCTAGTGGAGAGAGAGATGTGTCTGGATAAACAGCATTATTGCAAAAGCCTAGTCACAGAGAATCCTCACATCTCCCCACAATTCCACACTCTTCCTCCCAGCTTCCCACTCCAGAAACAGCCTGTTATTTCACCAGGGACAGAAGCCGTCAGTGGGCAGCCTGTCAGTTAGACCATGCTGTGTATCTCCTGATGTATAGCCTCTGTTACTGTGACATGCTGAACTGACTGTACTAGAGACTGGTGTTGTAACTACAATAGTATGCTGCAATAATGTAATGCTGTAATAATGTATTAATGTAATGCTGTATAATGTAATATGTAATAATGTAATGTAATAATGTAATGCTGTAATAATGTAATGCTGTAATAATGTAATGCTGTAATAATGTAATAATGTAATGCTGTAATAATGTAATACTGTAATAATGTAATAATGTAATGCTGTAATAATGTAATAATGTAATGCTGTAATAATGTAATGCTGTAATAATGTAATGCTGTAATAATGTAATGCTGTAATAATGTAATGTAATAATGTAATGCTGTAATAATGTAATGCTGTAATAATGTAATGCTGTAATAATGTAAATGTAATAATGTAATAATGTAATAATGTAATGCTGTAATAATGTAATGCTGTAATAATGTAGTAATGTAATGCTGTAATAATGTATTAATGTAATACTGTATTAATGTATTGCTGTAATAATGTAATGCTGTAGTAATGTAATGCTGTATTAATGTATTGCTGTAATAATGTAATGCTGTAGTAATGTAATGCTGTATTAATGTAATGCTGTATTAATGTAATGCTGTATTAATGTAATGCTGTATTAATGTAATACTGTATTAATGTAATACTGTATTAATGTAATACTGTAATAATGTAATGCTGTAATAATGTAATGCTGTAATAATGTAATGCTGTAATAATGTAATGCTGTAATAATGTAATGCTGTATTAATGTAATGCTGTAATAATGTAATGCTGTATTAATGTAATGCTGTAATAATGTAATGCTGTAATAATGTATTAATGTAATGCTGTAATAATGTAATGCTGTAATAATGTAATGCTGTATTAATGTAATGCTGTAATAATGTAATGCTGTAATAATGTAATGCTGTAGTAATGTAATGCTGTAATAATGTATTAATGTAATGCTGAAATAATGTATTAATGTAATGCTGTAATAATGTAATGCTGTAATAATGTAATGCTGTAATAATGTAATGCTGTAGTAATGTAATGCTGTAATAATGTATTGCTGTAATAATGTAATGCTGTAATGCTGTAATAATGTAATGCTGAAATAATGTAATAATGTAATGCTGTAATAATGTAATGCTGTAATAATGTAATGCTGTAATAATGTAATGCTGTAATGCTGTAATAATGTAATGCTGAAATAATGTAATAATGTAATGCTGTAATAATGTAATGCTGAAATAATGTAATGATGTAATAATGTATTAATGTAATGCTGTAATAATGTATTAATGTAATGCTGAAATAATGTAATGCTGAAATAATGTATTAATGTAATGCTGTAATAATGTATTAATGTAATGTAATGCTGTAATAATGTAATGCTGTAATAATGTAATGCTGTAATAATGTATTAATGTAATGCTGTAATAATGTATTAATGTAATGCTGTAATAATGTAATGCTGTAATGCTGTAATAATGTAATAATGTAATGCTGTAATAATGTAATAATGTAATGATGTAATAATGTAATAATGTAATGCTGTAATAATGTAATAATGTAATGCTGTAATAATGTAATGATGTAATAATGTAATAATGTAATAATGTAATGCTGTAATAATGTAATAATGTATTAATGTAATGCTGTAGTAATGTAATGCTGTAATAATGTAGTAATGTAATGCTGTAATAATGTAATGCTGTAATAATGTAATGCTGTAGTAATGTAATGCTGTAATAATGTAATAATGTAATGCTGTAATAATGTAATGCTGTAATAATGTAATGCTGTAATAATGTAATGCTGTAATAATGTAATGCTGTAATAATGTATTGCTGTAATAATGTAATGCTGTAATAATGTAATGATGTAATAATGTATTAATAATGCTGTAATAATGTAATAATGTAATGCTGTAGTAATGTAATGCTGTAATAATGTAATGCTGTATTAATGTAATGCTGTAATAATGTAATGCTGTATTAATGTAATGCTGTAATAATGTAATGCTGTATTAATGTAATGCTGTAATAATGTAATAATGTAATGCTGTAATAATGTAATAATGTAATGCTGTAATAATGTAATAATGTAATAATGTAATGCTGTAATAATGTAATAATGTATTGCTGTAATAATGTAATAATGTAATGCTGTAATAATGTAATGCTGTAATGATGTAATAATGTAATGCTGTAATAATGTAATGCTGTAATGATGTAATAATGTAATGCTGTAATAATGTAATGCTGTAATAATGTAATGCTGTAATGCTGTAATAATGTAATGCTGTAATAATGTAATACTGTAATGCTGTAATAATGTAATAATGTAATGCTGTAATAATGTAATGCTGTAATGCTGTAATGATGTAATAATGTAATGCTGTAATAATGTAATACTGTAATGCTGTAATAATGTAATAATGTAATGCTGTAATAATGTAATGCTGTAATGCTGTAATAATGTAATGCTGTAATAATGTAATGCTGTAATGCTGTAATAATGTAATGCTGTAATAATGTAATGCTGTAATAATGTAATGCTGTAATGATGTAATAATGTAATGCTGTAATAATGTAATACTGTAATAATGTAATGCTGTAATAATGTAATGCTGTAATAATGTAATGCTGTAATAATGTAATGCTGTAATAATGTAATACTGTAATAATGTAATGCTGTAATAATGTAATACTGTAATAATGTAATGCTGTAATAATGTAATACTGTAATAATGTAATGTAATGTAATGCTGTAATAATGTATTAATGTAATGCTGTAATAATGTAATGCTGTAATAATGTAATGCTGTAATAATGTATGTAATAATGTAATGCTGTAATAATGTAATGCTGTAGTAATGTAATGCTGTAATAATGTAATGCTGTAATAATGTAATGCTGTAATAATGTATTGCTGTAATAATGTAATGCTGTAATAATGTAATGCTGTAGTAATGTAATGCTGTAATAATGTATTAATGTAATGCTGTAATAATGTATTGCAGTAATAGTATGCTGTTGTTATGGGATTTTTATGAATAATGACTAAATGATGTATACATTTAGCTTAGAATTATAACTAAACAGAATACTACTCTGTTACTGTGTGGATGTATGAATCTTAGTATAATATATAAGGTGTGTAGTTTTAGTCAAGAGTTAGAACAAGGACTTTCTGTTCCTTGTTAGAAACGAATGGAGCTAACGTCAGACCGGCTGGAATACTGTGTTCCTTACAGGACATTCTGTCTCTACCCAGGGAGGGGAGAGACCTGGGGCTAGTAGTAGATGGAATACTGTGTTCCTTACAGGACATTCTGTCTCTACCCAGGGAGGGGAGAGACCTGGGGCTAGTAGTAGATGGAATACTGTGTTCCTTACAGGACATTCTGTCCCCACCCAGGGAGGGGAGAGACCTGGGGCTAGTAGTAGATGGAATACTGTGTTCCTTACAGGACATTCTGTCCCCACCCAGGGAGGGGAGAGACCTGGGGCTTGTAGTAGATGGAATACTGTGTTCCTCTACCCAGGGAGGGGAGAGACCTGGGGCTAGTAGTAGATGGAATACTGTGTTCCTTTAACATTCTGTCCCCACCCAGGGAGGGGAGAGACCTGGGGCTTGTAGTAGATGGAATACTGTGTTCCTCTACCCAGGGAGGGGAGAGACCTGGGGCTAGTAGTAGATGGAATACTGTGTTCCTTACAGGACATTCTGTCCCCACCCAGGGAGGGGAGAGACCTGGGGCTTGTAGTAGATGGAATACTGTGTTCCTTACAGGACATTCTGTCCCCACCCAGGGAGGGGAGAGACCTGGGGCTTGTAGTAGATGGAATACTGTGTTCCTTACAGGACATTCTGTCCCCACCCAGGGAGGGGAGAGACCTGGGGCTAGTAGTAGATGGAATACTGTGTTCCTTACAGGACATTCTGTCTCTACCCAGGGAGGGGAGAGACGTGGGGCTAGTAGTAGATGGAATACTGTGTTCCTTACAGGACATTCTGTCTCTACCCAGGGAGGGGAGAGACGTGGGGCTTGTAGTAGATGGAATACTGTGTTCCTTACAGGACATTCTGTCTCTACCCAGGGAGGGGAGAGACGTGGGGCTAGTAGTAGATGGAATACTGTGTTCCTTACAGGACATCCTGTCTCTACCCAGGGAGGGGAGAGACCTGGGGCTTGTAGTAGATGGAATGCTGTGTTCCTTACAGGACATTCTGTCTCTACCCAGGGAGGGGAGAGACGTGGGGCTAGTAGTAGATGGAATACTGTGTTCCTTACAGGACATTCTGTCTCTACCCAGGGAGGGGAGAGACCTGGGGCTAGTAGTAGATGGAATACTGTGTTCCTTAGAGGACATTCTGTCCCCACCCAGGGAGGGGAGAGACCTGGGGCTAGTAGTAGATGGAATACTGTGTTCCTCTACCCAGGGAGGGGAGAGACCTGGGGCTAGTAGTAGATGGAATACTGTGTTCCTTACTGGACATTCTGTCTCTACCCAGGGAGGGGAGAGACCTGGGGCTAGTAGTAGATGGAATACTGTGTTCCTCTACCCAGGGAGGGGAGAGACCTGGGGCTAGTAGTAGATGGAATACTGTGTTCCTTACAGGACATTATGTCTCTACCCAGGGAGGGGAGAGACCTGGGGCTAGTAGTAGATGGAATACTGTGTTCCTCTACCCAGGAGGAGAGACCTGGGGCTAGTAGTAGATGGAATACTGTGTTCCTCTACCCAGGAGGGGAGAGACCTGGGGCTAGTAGTAGATGGAATACTGTGTTCCTCTACCCAGGGAGGGGAGAGACCTGGGGCTAGTAGTAGATGGAATACTGTGTTCCTTACAGGACATTCTGTCTCTACCCAGGGAGGGGAGAGACCTGGGGCTAGTAGTAGATGGAATACTGTGTTCCTTACAGGACATTCTGTCTCTACCCAGGGAGGGGAGAGACCTGGGGATTGTAGTAGATGGAATACTGTGTTCCTCTACCCAGGGAGGGGAGAGACCTGGGGCTAGTAGTAGATGGAATACTGTGTTCCTTACTGGACATTCTGTCTCTACCCAGAGAGGGGAGAGACCTGGGGCTTGTAGTAGATGGAATACTGTGTTCCTTACAGGACATTCTGTCTCTACCCAGGGAGGGGAGAGACCTGGGGCTAGTAGTAGATGGAATACTGTGTTCCTTACAGGACATCCTGTCTCTACCCAGGGAGGGGAGAGACCCGGGGCTTGTAGTAGATGGAATACTGTGTTCCTTACAGGACATCCTGTCTCGACCCAGGGAGGGGAGAGACCTGGGGCTTGTAGTAGATGGAATACTGTGTTCCTTACAGGACATCCTGTCTCTACCCAGGGAGGGGAGAGACCTGGGGATTGTAGTAGATGGAATACTGTGTTCCTTTCTGGACATTATGTCTCTACCCAGGGAGGGGAGAGACCTGGGGCTAGTAGTAGATGGAATACTGTGTTGGGAGGAGAGACCTGGGGCTAGTAGTAGATGGAATACTGTGTTCCTTACAGGACATTCTGTCTCTACCCAGGGAGGGGAGAGACCTGGGGCTAGTAGTAGATGGAATACTGTGTTCCTCTACCCAGGGAGGGGAGAGACCTTGGGCTAGTAGTAGATGGAATACTGTGTTCCTTACAGGACATCCTGTCTCTACCCAGGGAGGGGAGAGACCTGGGGCTAGTAGTAGATGGAATACTGTGTTCCTTAGAGGACATTCTGTCCCCACCCAGGGAGGGGAGAGACCTGGGGCTAGTAGTAGATGGAATACTGTGTTCCTCTACCCAGGGAGGGGAGAGACCTGGGGCTAGTAGTAGATGGAATACTGTGTTCCTTACTGGACATTCTGTCTCTACCCAGGGAGGGGAGAGACCTGGGGCTAGTAGTAGATGGAATACTGTGTTCCTCTACCCAGGGAGGGGAGAGACCTGGGGCTAGTAGTAGATGGAATGCTGTGTTCCTTACAGGACATTCTGTCTCGACCCAGGGAGGGGAGAGACCTGGGGCTAGTAGTAGATGGAATACTGTGTTCCTCTACCCAGGGAGGGGAGAGACCTGGGGCTAGTAGTAGATGGAATACTGTGTTCCTTACAGGACATTCTGTCTCTACCCAGGGAGGGGAGAGACCTGGGGCTAGTAGTAGATGGAATACTGTGTTCCTCTACCCAGGGAGGGGAGAGACCTGGGGCTAGTAGTAGATGGAATACTGTGTTCCTCTACCCAGGGAGGGGAGAGACCTGGGGCTAGTAGTAGATGGAATACTGTGTTCCTCTACCCAGGGAGGGGAGAGACCTGGGGCTAGTAGTAGATGGAATACTGTGTTCCTTACAGGACATTCTGTCTCTACCCAGGGAGGGGAGAGACCTGGGGCTAGTAGTAGATGGAATACTGTGTTCCTTACAGGACATTCTGTCTCTACCCAGGGAGGGGAGAGACCTGGGGATTGTAGTAGATGGAATACTGTGTTCCTTAGAGGACATTCTGTCCCCACCCAGGGAGGGGAGAGACCTGGGGCTAGTAGTAGATGGAATACTGTGTTCCTCTACCCAGGGAGGGGAGAGACCTGGGGCTAGTAGTAGATGGAATACTGTGTTCCTTACAGGACATTCTGTCTCTACCCAGGAGGGAGAGACCTGGGGCTAGTAGTAGATGGAATACTGTGTTCCTCTACCCAGGGAGGGGAGAGACCTTGGGCTAGTAGTAGATGGAATACTGTGTTCCTTACAGGACATCCTGTCTCTACCCAGGGAGGGGAGAGACCTGGGGCTAGTAGTAGATGGAATACTGTGTTCCTTAGAGGACATTCTGTCCCCACCCAGGGAGGGAGAGACCTGGGGCTAGTAGTAGATGGAATACTGTGTTCCTCTACCCAGGGAGGAGAGACCTGGGGCTAGTAGTAGATGGAATACTGTGTTCCTTACTGGACATTCTGTCTCTACCCAGGAGGGAGAGACCTGGGGCTAGTAGTAGATGGAATACTGTGTTCCTCTACCCAGGGAGGGGAGAGACCTGGGGCTAGTAGTAGATGGAATGCTGTGTTCCTTACAGGACATTCTGTCTCGACCCAGGGAGGGGAGAGACCTGGGGCTAGTAGTAGATGGAATACTGTGTTCCTCTACCCAGGGAGGGGAGAGACCTGGGGCTAGTAGTAGATGGAATACTGTGTTCCTTACAGGACATTCTGTCTCTACCCAGGGAGGGGAGAGACCTGGGGCTAGTAGTAGATGGAATACTGTGTTCCTCTACCCAGGGAGGGGAGAGACCTGGGGCTAGTAGTAGATGGAATACTGTGTTCCTCTACCCAGGGAGGGGAGAGACCTGGGGCTAGTAGTAGATGGAATACTGTGTTCCTCTACCCAGGGAGGGGAGAGACCTGGGGCTAGTAGTAGATGGAATACTGTGTTCCTTACAGGACATTCTGTCTCTACCCAGGAGGAGAGACCTGGGGCTAGTAGTAGATGGAATACTGTGTTCCTTACAGGACATTCTGTCTCTACCCAGGGAGGAGAGACCTGGGGATTGTAGTAGATGGAATACTGTGTTCCTCTACCCAGGGAGGGGAGAGACCTGGGGCTAGTAGTAGATGGAATACTGTGTTCCTTACTGGACATTCTGTCTCTACCCAGAGAGGGGAGAGACCTGGGGCTTGTAGTAGATGGAATACTGTGTTCCTTACAGGACATTCTGTCTCTACCCAGGGAGGGGAGAGACCTGGGGCTAGTAGTAGATGGAATACTGTGTTCCTTACAGGACATCCTGTCTCTACCCAGGGAGGGGAGAGACCCGGGGCTTGTAGTAGATGGAATACTGTGTTCCTTACAGGACATCCTGTCTCGACCCAGGGAGGGGAGAGACCTGGGGCTTGTAGTAGATGGAATACTGTGTTCCTTACAGGACATCCTGTCTCTACCCAGGGAGGGGAGAGACCTGGGGATTGTAGTAGATGGAATACTGTGTTCCTTTCTGGACATTATGTCTCTACCCAGGGAGGGGAGAGACCTGGGGCTAGTAGTAGATGGAATACTGTGTTCCTCTACCCAGGGAGGGGAGAGACCTGGGGCTAGTAGTAGATGGAATACTGTGTTCCTTACAGGACATTCTGTCTCTACCCAGGGAGGGGAGAGACCTGGGGCTAGTAGTAGATGGAATACTGTGTTCCTCTACCCAGGGAGGGGAGAGACCTTGGGCTAGTAGTAGATGGAATACTGTGTTCCTTACAGGACATCCTGCCTCTACCCAGGGAGGGGAGAGACCTGGGGCTTGTAGTAGATGGAATACTGTGTTCCTTACAGGACATTCTGTCTCTACCTAGGGAGGGGAGAGACCTGGGGCTTGTAGTAGATGGAATACTGTGTTCCTTACAGGACATTCTGTCTCTACCCAGGGAGGGGAGAGACCTGGGGCTTGTAGTAGATGGAATACTGTGTTCCTCTACCCAGGGAGGGGAGAGACCTGGGGCTAGTAGTAGATGGAATACTGTGTTCCTCTACCCAGGGAGGGGAGAGACCTGGGGCTAGTAGTAGATGGAATACTGTGTTCCTTACTGGACATTCTGTCTCTACCCAGGGAGGGGAGAGACCTGGGGCTTGTAGTAGATGGAATACTGTGTTCCTTACTGGACATTCTGTCTCTACCCAGGGAGGGGAGAGACCTGGGGCTTGTAGTAGATGGAATACTGTGTTCCTTACTGGACATTCTGTCCCCACCCAGGGAGGGGAGAGACCTGGGGCTTGTAGTAGATGGAATACTGTGTTCCTTACAGGACATTCTGTCTCTACCCAGGGAGGGGAGAGACCTGGGGCTTGTAGTAGATGGAATACTGTGTTCCTTACTGGACATTCTGTCTCTACCCAGGGAGGGGAGAGACCTGGGGCTTGTAGTAGATGGAATACTGTGTTCCTTACAGGACATCCTGTCTCTACCCAGGGAGGGGAGAGACCTGGGGCTTGTAGTAGATTGTTTAACAGGTGGCAGACAATGTGAGAAGGCTTGTGAACTATATTGCCATTGTATCTGAGAGGAGGAGGGACATTTATGACGAAATGTGAGGTATGTAAACTAATGTCCATGGTATTATGGGGAGCGCTCTCGAGAATAAATGCTATTGGCTAACTTGTATTGCTATAATAATGTATTTCTGTAATCATGTAATGATGTAATAATGTAATGCTGTAGTAATGTAGTAATGTAATGCTGTAATGCTGTAATAATGTAATAATGTAATAATGTAATGCTGTAATAATGTAATAATGTAATGCTGTAATAATGTAATGCTGTAATAATGTAATGCTGTAATAATGTATTAATGTAATGCTGTAATAATGTATTAATGTAATGCTGTAATAATGTAATGCTGTATTAATGTAATGATGTAGTAATGTAATGCTGTAATAATGTAATGATGTAATAATGTATTAATGTAATGCTGTAATAATGTATTAATGTAATAATGTAATGTAATGCTGTAATAATGTATTAATGTAATGCTGTAATAATGTAATGCTGTAATAATGTATTAATGTAATGCTGTAGTAATGTAATGCTGTAATAATGTAATGATGTAATAATGTAATGCTGTAATAATGTAATGATGTAATAATGTAATGCTGTAGTAATGTAATGCTGTAATAATGTAATGCTGTAATGATGTAATAATGTAATGCTGTAATAATGTATTAATGTAATGCTGTAGTAATGTAATAATGTAATAATGTAATAATGTAATAATGTAATAATGTAATGATGTAATAATGTAATAATGTAATGCTGTAATAATGTAATGCTTTAATAATGTAATAATGTAATAATGTAATAATGTAATGATGTAATAATGTAATGCTGTAATAATGTAATGCTGTAATAATGTAATGCTGTAATGATGTAATAATGTAATAATGTAATGCTGTAATAATGTAATGCTGTAATAATGTAATGCTGTAATAATGTAATAATGTAATAATGTAGTAATGTAATAATGTAATAATGTAATGCTGTAATAATGTAATAATGTAAATGTAATGAAGTGAATGTAGGGATGGGCTCAGTACCGGAAGGAAGTCGTCAGGGACGTTGACCTACATTATGGATGAGCTGTATGTCTCTCTGTGATGTCAGGGATGTCATGGGACGTTGACCTACATTATGGATGAGCTGTATGTCTCTCTGTGATGTCAGGGACGTTGACCTACATTATGGATGAGCTGTCTGTCTCTCTGTGATGTCAGGGACGTTGACCTACATTATGGATGAGCTGTATGTCTCTCTGTGATGTCAGGGAGGAACGTCGGCCTACATTATCAACGAGCTGTATATCTCTCTGTGATGTCAGGGACGTTGACCTACATTATGGATGAGCTGTATGTCTCTCTGTGATGTCAGGGAGGAACGTCGGCCTACATTATCGACGAGCTGTATGCCACAGCTTTGAAGAGTAGCTGTGGTGGGGTTGTGTGGTATGAATTTGTGAACAAATATTAATGTTAAAGGATGGAAGGTCTGTAATGAGTTATTACATGATGTTATGGATGGAAGGTCTGTAATGAGTTATTACATGATGTTATGACCTACATTATGTTATGGATGGAAGGTCTGTAATGAGTTATTACATGATGTTATGGATGGAAGGTCTGTAATGAGTTATTACATGATGTTATGGATGGAAGGTCTGTAATGAGTTATTACATGATGTTATGGATGGAAGGTCTGTAATGAGTTATTACATGATGTTATGGATGGAAGGTCTGTAATGAGTTATTACATGATGTTATGGATGGAAGGTCTGTAATGAGTTATTACATGATGTTATGGATGGAAGGTCTGTAATGAGTTATTACATGATGTTATGGATGGAAGGTCTGTAATGAGTTATTACATGATGTTATGGATGGAAGGTCTGTAATGAGTTATTACATGATGTTATGGATGGAAGGTCTTTAATGAGTTATTACATGATGTTATGGATGGAAGGTCTGTAATGAGTTATTACATGATGTTATGGATGGAAGGTCTGTAATGAGTTATTACATGATGTTATGGATGGAAGGTCTGTAATGAGTTATTACATGATGTTATGGATGGAAGGTCTGTAATGAGTTATTACATGATGTTATGGATGGAAGGTCTGTAATGAGTTATTACATGATGTTATGAATGGAAGGTCTGTAATGAGTTATTAAATCAAATCAAATCAAATTTTATTTGTCACATACACATGGTTAGCAGATGTTAATGCGAGTGTAGCGAAATGCTTGTGCTTCTAGTTCCGACAATGTAGTGATAACCAACAAGTAATCTAACTAACAATTCCAAAACTACTGTCTTATACACAGTGTAAGGGGATAAAGAATATGTACATAAGGATATATGAATGAGTGATGGTACAGAGCAGCATACAGTAGATGGTATCGAGTACAGTATATACATATGAGATGAGAATGTAGACAAAGTAAACAAAGTGGCATAGTTAAAGTGGCTAGTGATACATGTATTACATAAGGATGCAGTCGATGATGTAGAGTACAGTATATACGTATGCATATGAGATGAATAATGTAGGGTAAGTAACATTATATAAGGTAGCATTGTTTAAAGTGGCTAGTGATATATTTACAACATTTCCCATCAATTCCCATTATTAAAGTGGCTGGAGTTGGGTCAGTGTCAATGACAGTGTGTTGGCAGCAGCCACTCAATGTTAGTGGTGGCTGTTTAACAGTCTGATGGCCTTGAGATAGAAGCTGTTTTTCAGTCTCTCGGTCCCAGCTTTGATGCACCTGTACTGACCTCGCCTTCTGGATGATAGCGGGGTGAACAGGCAGTGGTTCGGGTGGTTGATGTCCTTGATGATCTTTATGGCCTTCCTGTAACATCGGGTGGTGTAGGTGTCCTGGAGGGCAGGTAGTTTGCCCCGGTGATGCGTTGTGCAGACCTCACTACCCTCTGGAGAGCCTTACGGTTGAGGGCGGAGCAGTTGCCGTACCAGGCGGTGATACAGCCCGCCAGGATGCTCTCGATTGTGCATCTGTAGAAGTTTGTGAGTGCTTTTGGTGACAAGCCGAATTTCTTCAGCCTCCTGAGGTTGAAGAGGCGCTGCTGCGCCTTCTTCACGACGCTGTCAGTGTGAGTGGACCAATTCAGTTTGTCTGTGATGTGTATGCCGAGGAACTTAAAACTTGCTACCCTCTCCACTACTGATCCATCGATGTGGATAGGGGGTGTTCCCTCTGCTGTTTCCTGAAGTCCACAATCATCTCCTTAGTTTTGTTGACGTTGAGTGTGAGGTTATTTTCCTGACACCACACTCCGAGGGCCCTCACCTCCTCCCTGTAGGCCGTCTCGTCGTTGTTGGTAATCAAGCCTACCACTGTTGTGTCGTCCGCAAACTTGATGATTGAGTTGGAGGCGTGCGTGGCCACGCAGTCGTGGGTGAACAGGGAGTACAGGAGAGGGCTCAGAACGCACCTTGTGGGGCCCCGTGTTGAGGATCAGCGGGGAGGAGATGTTGTTGCCTACCCTCACCACCTGGGGGCGGCCCGTCAGGAAGTCCAGTACCCAGTTGCACAGGGCGGGGTCGAGACCCAGGGTCTCGAGCTTGATGACGAGCTTGGAGGGTACTATGGTGTTGAATGCCGAGCTGTAGTCGATGAACAGCATTCCCACATAGGTATTCCTCTTGTCCAGGTGGGTTAGGGCAGTGTGCAGTGTGGTTGGAAGGTCTGTAATGAGTTATTACATGATGTTATGAATGTGTAATGAGTTATTACATGATGTTATGAATGGAAGGTCTGTAGTGAGTTATTACATGATGTTATGAATGGGAGGTCTGTGTAATGAGTGTCATGACGTTGGCCTGCTGGGGGAGGTTTATGACCTCCATTAAATCCATTTCCCCTTTTCTCTCTCTCTACTTTATAGAGTTGACTCTTGGGAAGCCCTTTGTTAACATAGAGAGAGAGAGAGTCTGGTGACATCAAAAGGTGGGAAACGGAACCATATTTCGGTAATCCAACCAGTTGAAAATATGCGTTGGTACTTAATGAATATGATATCAGATCAGTTGTTGTCTGAGACATTACTACTAATGATAGTATGGCATAAACTGTATCTTGGAAAATCTATACATTCTAGTTATCAGATTCACATGGAATTGAGGTGCATATTAAATGTTTAAATATGAAACTATTTGTGAAAATATTAAATGTAATTTTAGCTTCTTAATGGGAGAACGGTTTGTCATAAGAGTAAACTCTGCTCACTCAGAGGCCCCGCCCAAGTGAACAGACATTGGTTGTAAACTATGAAACACGCCCTTCTCTTCACCACGATATAAACCCATTGACGAAAATCCAACTTTGTGTTCCAAGGATGAGAGGACGACGGTGCCCACGTTGAAAGGGCTAAGATAATAACCTAACGAAATTAGCATCGTATTTAAACGTGAAGATGACGATCGACACGCCGAAAGGATGAATTTCGACTATACCAGTCAGAATATAGCATGAGTATGGCAACTTGGCATGAACTTTGAACTCTAATTCACTAAAGAAGTGATACCTCCTAGCCGATTGAGTTAGCCACAGCATCTGTAGACGTGGGTTAGGAAAGGACGGACGACGTATCCGTTCTACCACACGATGACGGTACTACCAAGTTTCCGTTCTACCACACGATGACGGTACTACCAAGTTTTCGTTCTACCACACGACGACGGTACTACCAAGTATCTGTTCTACCACACGACGACGGTACTACCAAGTATCCGTTCTACCACAAGAGATCCATGACAGACAACTCGGCCTCTATCTACAACCAATCTACCGGAGCGCAGCTCAGAGTAAATATTTATTGCATTTTCCTTTTTCAAATGGGCGGTTATTTAGAATGCGTAAGATACTGTATTTACAATAGCACAGCTGCCTACGGCCCGATAGAGACAAAACCGTTGTGTTCCTCAGTCTTCCCGCTCTTTCATTCAAAACCCAACCCCCTTTCTTTGTGTAACCAGCCGTCATACATGTTCCGTCCGCTAGGGACCTTTTCCTTTATGACATCATTTGTAATCAATGTATGATCCATTCTGTGTAGATGTAATTCTGTGTGATTATTTAGGTATTTAGTAAATAAATAATTAAACCACATTTTGTATTGCTGATTCAACTTGTTTCGTGAAGATAACCAAGAATTTACAACTTTCAGATGAGACTGAATAAGGTGACGTTTAAATATTGACTGCTATTGAGGTAAAGAGTCTTTAAGAGTTTATTCGGAATTGAACAGCTCAATAAATATTATTTCGTGGTGCCCCGACTCTCTAGTTAATGACATTTACATGCTTAGCTCAATCAGATAATATTAATTACAGAGAAATTATTTGATAGAATAGCATGTCATATCACTTAATCCGGCATAGCCAAAGACACGACATGAGTTATTATATGATGGTATGGATGGAAGGTCTGTGTAAAGAGTTACATGATCCAACACCTGAAAAATAAAATGTCTAAAATGTGCTTTTGAATCCTCGTGGATTGATTACCGTAAGAGACAGTTTGCAGCAGCCCCTCTCCCCCGTCCTATCTGCAGTCGCATAGGTTGGAAATGAGACAGAGAGAGTCACACACGCCTAGAGAAACCATTAACCTGGTGAGTCATCAAACGCTGTGAGCGTCCTCGAGTTCTATTTCTAGAAGCACCGTTTATAGCCTCTGTCCCTATCCCTCGCGCCTCTCTCTCTCTCGCGCCTCTCTCTCCTTCGCGCCTCTCTCTCCCTCGCGCCTCTCTCTCCCTCGCGCCTCTCTCTCTCTCGCGCCTCTCTCTCCCTCGCGCCTCTCTCTCCCTCGCGCCTCGCTCTCCCTCGCGCCTCTCTCTCCCTCGCGCCTCTATCTCCCTCGCGCCTCTCTCTCTCTCGCGCCTCTCTCTCCCTCGCGCCTCTCTCTCTCGCGCGCGCCTCTCTCTCCCTCGCGCCTCTCTCTCTCGCGCCTCTCTCTCTCGCGCCTCTCTCTCTCTCGCGCCTCTCTCTCCCACCAGCCTCTCTCTCCCACCAGCCTCTCTCTCCCACCAGCCTCTCTCTCCCTCGTGCCTCTCTCTCCCTCGCGCCTCTCTCTCTCTCGCGCCTCTCTCTCCCTCGCGCCTCTCTCTCCCACCAGCCTCTCTCTCCCTCACGCCTCTCTCTCCCTCGCGCCTCTCCCTCCCTCGCGCCTCTCTCTCCCACCAGCCTCTCTCTCCCTCGCGCCTCTCTGTGCCTCTCTCTCCCACCAGCCTCTCTCTCCCTCGCGCCTCTCTCTCCCTCGCGCCTCTCTCCTCCTCGCGCCTCTCTCTCCCTCGCGCCTCTCTCTCCCTCGCGCTTCTCTCTCCCTCGCGCCTCTCTCTCCCTCGCGCCTCTCTCTCCCACCAGCCTCTCTCCCTCGCGCCTCTCTCTCCCACCAGCCTCTCTCTCCCTCGCGCCTCTCTCTCCCTCGCGCCTCTCTCTCCCTCGCGCCTCTCTCTCCCACCAGCCTCTCCCTCCCTCGCTCCTCTTCAAGCTGCTAGAAATAACAAGGTCATGTCTCTACTTCCCTTCAGAAGTTCTCTTCCTGTGTCTTTACAGGATGTTGATAATAGCAGATGTTATGTAAGACAATAACTATATATTACGATGATAAAGAGCTTAAGGACATAAAATGGCGGACAGAGATGAGACAGTTGATCAGAAAACAGAATCGTCACCAGGAGTAAGCTGCTGATAATTCCAAGTTGTATTTATTATGTTATATGAAAAATAGACATGTAATATATAGGACAGAGTTATCTTTGCTCGTTCCTTCTTTCTCTGACCCGGTAGAATCCATTTGAGAACAAATATGCCCTTAGCTTTAACACAACTACTCATCTGTAATATTTTGGAACAGGTTTTTTTTTTTAAATTTTAAATACAGGTTTTCAATGTACTCCATTAACAAGTAATTATAAATGTATTCACAACATGGCACTATATGGAAACATCAAGACAAACTGACCACTCAGAAGTGACTGGCATAATCACTGTTACATGTATCTTTAGTTAGCCAGTGATGTTATTCTCATTGGTTTTGTTTTGTAGCTTTATCTCACACCCCGATGATTTGTCTTCTATAGATTGACATGTTGGTTACCTTGGTTACAGGTCAGAGGAAAGGAAGGAAGGGGTCAGGGGTCAGTTTGAATGTGAAAGGTCAGTTCATCAGATCACACACTATGATACTTGTTTTTTTCCACAAACATGAAAATCGAAGCTGATATATTCATTTGAAGAGAAATTGATCCAAAAGGTTAAAGAAAACTGCAACACAGAATCTTCAGCTCTATCAACTTGTTACGTCCCAGATCACCTGGGGTTTCTCCTACAAACAAGACGTAGCAGCTTGTAGTCTCCATTCTATCCCTGCTACGGGAATAACTAGAGCTCCGTTGTGTCTGCACTGACAGAACAGTAGTCTAGAGTAATGTGATGTATGTCCAGTGTCTGGTGCATCTGATGTCCTCAGCAGCCCAGTGTCCTTATCACCCTGCCTTGTGTCTATAGATTCTATGTTGTGGTTTATAACAACTGTCTATAGATTCTATGTTGTGATTTATAACAACATGACGTAGGGGTTTAAAGCCAAGTGAGGTAGTGACAGAGCAGATTTTAAATATAATATTTATCCTTTAGAGACGTTTCAACTGTTTGATTAAATCCATATTTATCTTCTACCTCATCTAGGAACTGAGGAGGATTCAGTTTGTTGTTTATTTGTATGTAGATAAAACAACAACACAACTACAGTAGCAATCCCCGTTGTTATTGCACCACTGTGGAACACAAATCCTCTGTGTTAAAGGCTTTTTCTCCCTCTGTGCACTTCCTGTCCGCTGTTACAATGAGCTGTGGTACTTTAAACTGAGTAGGAAATGAACATCAAATCACAGGCTAGTTACACCACAGCTGCTGTTAGTTACACCGCAGCTGCTGTTAGTTACACCACAGCTGTTAGTTACACCACAGCTGTTAGTTACACCACAGCTACTGTTAGTTACACCACAGCTGTTAGTTACACCACAGCTACTGTTAGTTACACCACAGCTACTGTTAGTTACACCACAGCTACTGTTAGTTACACCACAGCTGTTAGTTACACCACAGCTGCTGTTAGTTACACCACAGCTGTTAGTTACACCACAGCTACTGTTAGTTACACCACAGCTACTGTTAGTTACACCACAGCTACTGTTAGTTACACCACAGCTGTTAGTTACACCACAGCTGCTGTTAGTTACACCACAGCTGCTGTTAGTTACACCACAGCTGCTGTTAGTTACACCACAGCTGTTAGTTACACCACAGCTGCTGTTAGTTATACCACAGCTGCTGTTAGTTATACCACAGCTGTTAGTTACGCTGTTAGTTACACCACAGCTGTTAGTTACACCACAGCTGCTACTAGTTACACCACAGCTGCTACTAGTTACACCACAGCTGCTGTTAGTTACACCACAGCTGCTGTTAGTTACACCACAGCTGCTGTTAGTTATACCACAGCTGTTAGTTACGCTGTTAGTTACACCACAGCTGCTGTTAGTTACACCACAGCTGTTAGTTACGCTGTTAGTTACACCACAGCTGCTACTAGTAACACCACAGCTGCTGTTAGTTACACCACAGCTGCTGTTAGTTACACCACAGCTGCTGTTAGTTACACCACAGCTACTGTTAGTTACACCACAGCTACTGTTAGTTATACCACAGCTGCTGTTAGTTACACCACAGCTGTTAGTTATACCACAGCTACTGTTAGTTACACCACAGCTGCTGTTAGTTACACCACA
The DNA here is from genome assembly GCF_034236695.1 of Oncorhynchus nerka. Lineage (NCBI taxonomy): Eukaryota > Metazoa > Chordata > Actinopteri > Salmoniformes > Salmonidae > Oncorhynchus > Oncorhynchus nerka. The sequence goes on along the minus strand of NC_088409.1, from coordinate 7,514,542 downwards.
GCTGTTAGTTATACCACAGCTGCTACTAGTTACACCACAGCTGCTGTTAGTTACACCACAGCTGTTAGTTACACCACAGCTGCTGTTAGTTACACCACAGCTGCTGTTAGTTACACCACAGCTGCTGTTAGTTACACCACAGCTGCTGTTAGTTACACCACAGCTGTTGTTAGTTACACCACAGCTACTGTTAGTTACACCACAGCTGCTACTAGTTACACCACAGCTGCTGTTAGTTACACCACAGCTGCTGTTAGTTACACCACAGCTGTTAGTTATACCACAGCTACTGTTAGTTACACCACAGCTGCTGTTAGTTACACCACAGCTGCTACTAGTTACACCACAGCTGCTGTTAGTTACACCACAGCTGCTGTTAGTTACACCACAGCTGCTGTTAGTTACACCACAGCTGCTGTTAGTTACACCACAGCTGCTGTTAGTTACACCACAGCTGCTGTTAGTTACACCACAGCTGCTGTTAGTTATACCACAGCTGCTGTTAGTTACACCACAGCTGCTGTTAGTTACACCACAGCTGCTGTTAGTTACACCACAGCTGCTGTTAGTTATACCACAGCTGCTACTAGTTACACCACAGCTGCTGTTAGTTACACCACAGCTGTTAGTTACACCACAGCTGCTGTTAGTTACACCACAGCTGCTGTTAGTTACACCACAGCTGTTAGTTACACCACAGCTGTTAGTTACACCACAGCTGCTGTTAGTTACACCACAGCTGCTGTTAGTTACACCACAGCTACTGTTAGTTACACCACAGCTGCTGTTAGTTACACCACAGCTGTTAGTTACACCACAGCTGCTGTTAGTTACACCACAGCTGCTGTTAGTTACACCACAGCTGCTGTTAGTTACACCACAGCTGCTGTTAGTTATACCACAGCTACTGTTAGTTATACCACAGCTGCTGTTAGTTACACCACAGCTGCTGTTAGTTACACCACAGCTGTTAGTTACACCACAGCTGTTAGTTACACCACAGCTGCTGTTAGTTACACCACAGCTGCTGTTAGTTACACCACAGCTGCTGTTAGTTACACCACAGCTGTTGTTAGTTACACCACAGCTGCTGTTAGTTACACCACAGCTGCTGTTAGTTACACCACAGCTACTGTTAGTTATACCACAGCTGCTGTTAGTTACACCACAGCTGTTAGTTACACCACAGCTGCTGTTAGTTACACCACAGCTGCTGTTAGTTACACCACAGCTGCTGTTAGTTACACCACAGCTGCTGTTAGTTACACCACAGCTGCTGTTAGTTACACCACAGCTGTTGTTAGTTACACCACAGCTGCTGTTAGTTACACCACAGCTGCTGTTAGTTACACCACAGCTGTTAGTTACACCACAGCTGCTGTTAGTTATACCACAGCTACTGTTAGTTACACCACAGCTGCTGTTAGTTACACCACAGCTGCTGTTAGTTACACCACAGCTGCTGTTAGTTACACCACAACTGCTGTTAGTTACACCACAGCTGCTACTAGTTACACCACAGCTGTTGCTAGTTACACCACAGCTGCTGTTAGTTACACTACAGCAATTATAGAACAACAGTCGGCAGCAATTGTTTAGGCTCAATATAGATATTTTTAGGGAAAAGGTACCCCGTTCTTTCAATTCTTCATTGCTGAAGATGACACTCATAAATCCAGTCAAGGTGGAAAACCTACGCTAGACAGTGACTGACTGTCACTGATAAAGAGTTAAATCAAAGGAGCTGTGTGATTACCTCTAGCCGTTAGTGGAGACAAAACATTAAGAACACCTTCCTAATATTGAGTTGCAAGACAGCCTCAAGTCGTCTGGGTTCACTGACTCTACATGGTGTCGAAAGCCTTCCACAGGGATGCTGGCCCCTGTTGACTCCAGTGCTTCCCACAGTTGTGTCAAGTTGGCTGGATGTCCTTTTGGGTGGTGGACCATTCTTGATACAGTTGAGCGTGAAAACCCAGCAGCGTTGCAGTTCTTGACACACTGAAACTGGTGCGCCTGGTACCCACTACCATACCCCGTTTAAAGGCACTTAAATATTTTGTCTTGCCCATTCACCCTCTGAATGGCACACAGACACAATCCATGTCTCAATTGTCTCAAGGCTTAAAGTACATTATTTAACCCGTCTCCTCCCAGACATCTACATTGATTGAAGTGGATTTAACAAGTGACCTTCAATAAGGGATCATAGCTTTCACCTGGTCAGTCTATGTCATGGAAAGAGCAGGTGTTCTTAATGTCTTATCCACTCAGGACATGTCCTCTATATTAGCGGTTAGCTACCTTTTTGTTTACTGTGCCCCAGAAGTGCCCCCTCATTTGACCAGTAAGGCCTACGTTCTGATGAGTCTCCCCAGAAGTACCCCCTCATTTGACCAGTAGGCCTACGTTCTGATGAGTCTTCCCAGAAGTACCCCCTCATTTGACCAGTAGGCCTACGTTCTGATGAGTCTTCCCAGAAGTACCCCCTCATTTGACCAGTAGGCCTACGTTCTGATGAGTCTTCCCAGAAGTACCCCCTCATTTGACCAGTAGGCCTACGTTCTGATGAGTCTCCCCAGAAGTACTCCCTCATTTGACCAGTAGGCCTACGTTCTGATGAGTCTCCCCAGAAGTACCCCCTCATTTGACCAGTAGGCCTACGTTCTGATGAGTCTTCCCAGAAGTACTCCCTCATTCGACCAGTAGGCCTACGTTCTGATGAGTCTCCCCAGAAGTACCCCCTCATTTGACCAGTAGGCCTACGTTCTGATGAGTCTTCCCAGAAGTACCCCTCATTTGACCAGTAGGCCTACGTTCTGATGAGTCTTCCCAGAAGTACCCCCTCATTTGACCAGTAGGCCTACGTTCTGATGAGTCTTCCCAGAAGTACCCCCTCATTTGACCAGTAGGCCTACGTTCTGATGAGTCTCCCCAGAAGTACTCCCTCATTTGACCAGTAGGCCTACGTTCTGATGAGTCTAAGTACCCCAGAAGTACCTGATGAGTCTTCCCAGAAGTACTCCCTCATTCGACCAGTAGGCCTACGTTCTGATGAGTCTCCCCAGAAGTACCCCCTCATTTGACCAGTAGGCCTACGTTCTGATGAGTCTTCCCAGAAGTACCCCCTCATTTGACCAGTAGGCCTACGTTCTGATGAGTCTTCCCAGAAGTACCCCCTCATTTGACCAGTAGGCCTACGTTCTGATGAGTCTTCCCAGAAGTACCCTCATTTGACCAGTAGGGCCTGATGAGTCTCCCCAGAAGTACCCCCTCTGATGAGTCTTCCCAGAAGTACTCCCTCATTCGACCAGTAGGCCTACGTTCTGATGAGTCTCCCCAGAAGTACCCCCTCATTTGACCAGTAGGCCTACGTTCTGATGAGTGTCCCCAGAAGTACCCCTCATTTGACCAGTAGGCCTACGTTCTGATGAGTCTCCCCAGAAGTACTCCCTCATTTGACCAGTAGGCCTACGTTCTGATGAGTCTCCCCAGAAGTACCCCCTCATTTGACCAGTAGGCCTACGTTCTGATGAGTCTCCCCAGAAGTACCCCCTCATTTGACCAGTAGGCCTACGTTCTGATGAGTCTTCCCAGAAGTACCCCCTCATTTGACCAGTAGGCCTACGTTCTGATGAGTCTCCCCAGAAGTACCCCCTCATTTGAGCAGTAGGCCTACGTTCTGATGAGTCTCCCCAAGAACCCCCTGTGGATAGGATAAGTTCCCCCTGTGGATAGGATAATTTCCCCCTGTGGATAGGATAAGTACCCCATGTGGATAGGATAAGTAACCCCTGTGGATAGGATAAGTACCCCTGTGGATAGGATAAGTACCCCTGTGGATAGGGTAAGTAACCCCTGTGGATAGGATAAGTACCCCTGTGGATAGGATAAGTACCCCTGTGGATAGGATAATTAACCCCTGTGGATAGGATAAGTACCCCTGTGGATAGGATAAGTACCCATGTGGATAGGCCATGTTCCCCCTGTGGATAGGATAAGTACCCCATGTGGATAGGATAAGTACCCCATGTGGATATGATAAGTACCCCATGTGGATAGGATAAGTACCCCATGTGGATATGATAAGTACCCCATGTGGATATGATAAGTACCCCCTGTGGATAGGATAAGTACCCCATGTGGATATGATAAGTACCCCATGTGGATATGATAAGTACCCCATGTGGATAGGATAAGTACCCCCTGTGGATAGGATAAGTACCCCATGTGGATAGGATAAGTACCCCATGTGGATATGATAAGTACCCCATGTGGATATGATAAGTACCCCATGTGGATAGGATAAGTTCCCCCTGTGGATAGGATAAGTACCCCCTGTGGATAGGATAAGTACCCCAGGGTGAGACCCACTGCTCTATACAGTGGGTCTGTTAGTTTCTTGGTCTAGGTACATGATTGTAACCCAGCCAGTAGATTTACATGAAAGGAGCTGTGTGATTCCTCCTGCAGCCTTAATTACACAGCGTTACATGAAAGGAGCTGTGTGATTCCTCCTGCAGCCTTAATTACACAGCGTTACATGAAAGGAGCTGTGTGATTCCTCCTGCAGCCTTAATTACACAGCGTTACATGAAAGGAGCTGTGTGATTCCTCCTGCAGCCCTGAGTGTAAGTGCTGGAAACACAGGGTTTGTAAGGAGTAGTACTAAGATGACATAAGCTGACCTTTAGAAGGGTTAGGAACAAGGACACATGAACACCACTGATAATCTACCTCTCACATACTACATTGACAACTGTTATGTCTCTGAGTTGGGCTGGACACTTTGGACTTTAGACAGGGTGACGGGGATCTTACTCTCCCCCGGAGTCGGGGCTCTGGTGACGGGATGGACCGTATTCTGGATATCAACCAGCCTCTCCTTAAACTTCTGCTGCAGGTACAGCTCCTCCTTGGAGTAGCTCTTTGAGAAGGCCGAGAGGAGGAGACCTACGGCCATTAGGCCGCCGCCCACGCAGAACAGAACGGCGCCCGTCAGCTTGCACACGTCCAAGGCTCGGTTGAAGAGGACAGCGTGGCTGTCCACGAAGAGGAGCTCGTCTTCCCCGAACGCTTCGATCTTAGTCGGGGTGGCGTAGCCCACCAGTAGGACAATGAGGCCTGTCACCAGAATCAGGGTTCCTAACGCTAGACAGACCTGGCGGAGGGAGAGACAGGATCAGGGTTCCTAACACTAGACAGACCTGGGAGAGGGAGAGACAGGATCAGGGTTCCTAACACTAGACAGACCTGGGGGAGGGAGAGACAGGATCAGGGTTCCTAACGCTAGACAGACCTGGGGGAGGGAGAGACAGGATCAGGGTTCCTAACACTAGACAGACCTGGGGGAGGGAGAGACAGGATCAGGGTTCCTAACTCTAGACAGACCTGGGGGAGGGAGAGACAGGATCAGGGTTCCTAACACTAGACAGACCTGGGGGAGGGAGAGACAGGATCAGGGTTCCTAACACTAGACAGACCTGAACAGGCAGATGTTTACAGTAACCTGGCTCAATACACTACTCAGACCATGTCAGGATGTTTACAGCACCTTGACCCAATACCCTCCCAATATCTCTTCTCTCATATATATCATACCTTCCAGAGGACAGAGCTCCACCGACTAGGCGATCTCTGAATCTGAAAATCTTCATCGCGTTCCCAGATGGAGGCAGTACACTCCTCGTAGAACTGGTGGAGGTATGATCTGACGCCGTATCTCTGGTCGTGCTGCGTCTGTTCAGCGTAGTCTGACCCACAGATCTCAGCACAGGCTGAAGCCATCCTGACCCTTTCACCTCAGCTCTGTCTAGAGAGAGAGAGAGAGAGAGAGAGCACCACACTAACCTCACACACACCGGGTGCCACTGCCTGCACACACACACACACACACACACACACACACACACACACACACACACACACACACACACACACACACACACACACACACATAAACAGTTTTATTATGGGAGAGAGATACAATGCTTAATGATCAACCACAGTGTTGCTCCCATTTTGAATCACCCATCTGTTCCTGTTCAGGATATTAGGTTGTGTTGCTGCCTGCTACCTGCTACCTGTTCAGGATATTAGGTTGTGTTGCTACCTGCTACCTGTTCAGGATATTAGGTTGTGTTTCTACCTGCTACCTGTTCAGGATATCAGGTTGTGTTGCTGCCTGCTACCTGTTCAGGATATCAGGTTGTGTTGCTGCCTGCTACCTGCTACCTGTTCAGGATATTAGGTTGTGTTGCTGCCTGCTACCTGTTCAGGATATCAGGTTGTGTTGCTGCCTGCTACCTGTTCAGGATATCAGGTTGTGTTGCTGCCTGCTACCTGTTCAGGATATTAGGTTGTGTTTCTACCTGCTACTTGCTACCTGTTCAGGATATCAGGTTGTATTGCTGCCTGCTACCTGTTCAGGATATTAGGTTGTGTTGCTGCCTGCTACCTGCTACCTGTTCAGGATATTAGGTTGTGTTTCTACCTGCTACTTGCTACCTGTTCAGGATATTAGGTTGTGTTGCTGCCTGCTGCCTGCTACCTGCTACCTGTTCAGGATATTAGGTTGTGTTTCTACCTGCTACCTGCTACCTGTTCAGGATATTAGGTTGTGTTTCTACCTGCTACCTGCTACCTGTTCAGGATATTAGGTTGTGTTTCTACCTGCTACCTGCTACCTGTTCAGGATATTAGGTTGTGTTTCTACCTGCTACCTGTTCAGGATATCAGGTTGTGTTGCTGCCTGCTACCTGTTCAGGATATCAGGTTGTGTTTCTACCTGCTACCTGCTACCTGTTCAGGATATCAGGTTGTGTTTCTATCTGCTACCTGTTCAGGATATCAGGTTGTGTTGCTGCCTGCTGCCTGCTACCTGCTACCTGTTCAGGATATTAGGTTGTGTTTCTACCTGCTACCTGTTCAGGATATTAGGTTGTGTTTCTACCTGCTACCTTCTACCTGTCCAGGATATTATGTTGTGTTGCTACCTGCAACCTGTTCAGGATATCAGTTTGCGTTTCTGCCTGCTACCTGTTCAGGATATTAGGTTGTGTTTCTACCTGCTACTTGTTCAGGATATCAGGTTGTGTTGCTGTCTGCTACCTTCTACCTGTCCAGGATATCAGGTTGTGTTGCTACCTGCTACCTGTTCAGGATTTCAGGTGTGTTTCTACCTGCTACCTGCAACCTGTTCAGGATATCAGTTTTTCGTTTCTGCCTGTTACCTGTTCAGGATATCAGGTGTGTTTCTACCTGCTACCTGCAACCTGTTCAGGATATTGGGTTGTATTTTTGCCTGTTACCTGTTGAGGATTTTAGGTTGTATTTCTGCCTGCTACATGCTACCTGCTACCTGTTCAGGATATCAGGTTGTGTTGCTGCCTGCTACATGCTACCTGTTCAGGATATCAGGTTGTGTTTCTACTTGCTACCTGCAACCTGTTCAGGATATTAGGTTGTGTTTCTGCTTGCTGCCTGCTACATGCTACCTGTTCAGGATATTTGGTTGTATTTCTGCCTGCTACATTCTACCTGCTATCTGTTCAGGATATCAGTTTGTGTTTCTGCCTGCTACCTGTCCAGGATTTCAGGTTGTGTTTCTACCTGCTACCTGTTCAGGATATTAGATTGTGTTTCTACCTGCTACCTGTTCAGGATATTAGGTTGTGTTTCTACCTGCTACCTGTCCAGGATTTCAGGTTGTGTTTCTACCTGCTACCTGTTCAAGATATTAGGTTGTGTTTCTACCTGCTATATTCTACCTGCTACCTGTTCAGTATATTGGGTTGTATTTTTGCCTGCTACCTGTTGAGGATATTAGACTGTGTTTCTACCTTCTACCTGCTGACTGCTGCCTATTACCTTCTATCTGCTACCTGCTACCTGCTGCCTGCTACCTGCTGCCTATTACCTTCTATCTGCTGCCTGCTGCCTATTACCTTCTATCTGCTGCCTGCTGCCTATTACCTTCTATCTGCTGCCTGCTGCCTATTACCTTCTATCTGCTACCTGCTGCCTATTACCTTCTATCTGCTACCTGCTGCCTATTACCTTCTATCTGCTGCCTGCTACCTATTACCTTCTATCTGCTATCTGCTACCTGCTGCCTGCTACCTATTACCTTCTATCTGCTGCCTGCTACCTGCTGCCTATTACCTGCTATCTGCTACCTGCTACCTATTACCTTCTATCTGCTATCTGCTACCTGCTACCTGCTGCCTATTACCTTCTATCTGCTACCTCCTACCTGCTGCCTGCTACCTGCTGCCTGCTACCTATTACCTTCTATCTGCTGCCTGCTACCTGCTGCCTATTACCTTCTATCTGCTATCTGCTACCTGCTACCTGCTGCCTATTACCTTCTACCTGCTACCTGCTGCCTGCTGCCTATTACCTGCTATCTGCTATCTGCTACCTGCTGCCTATTACCTTCTATCTGCTACCTGCTACCTGCTGCCTATTACCTGCTATCTGCTATCTGCTACCTGCTATCTGCTGCCTATTACCTTCTATCTGCTGACTGCTGCCTGCTATCTGCTACCTGCTATCTGCTGCCTATTACCTTCTATCTGCTGACTGCTGCCTGCTACCTTCTATCTGCTACCTGCTGCCTATTACCTGCTATCTGCTACCTGCTGCCTATTACCTTCTATCTGCTACCTGCTGCCTGCTGCCTATTACCTGCTGCCTGCTGCCTATTACCTGCTACCTGCTGCCTGCTGCCTATTACCTGCTACCTGCTACCTGCTGCCTATTACCTTCTATCTGCTGACTGCTGCCTGCTACCTGCTGCCTATTACCTTCTATCTGCTGACTGCTGCCTGCTACCTGCTGCCTATTACCTTCTACCTCTACCTGCTGCCTGCTACCTGCTGCCTATTACCTTCTATCTTCTACCTGCTGCCTGCTACCTGCTGCCTATTACCTTCTATCTGCTGCCTAGTAACTGCTACTTGCTGTCTGCTACCTGCTGGATCTTATGTAGACTCTGAATGAATAACACTTCTGTTGTCTACATGTAGTCAGTGTTGAAGGATGTTATGTAGACTCTCTCTGAATGAATAACACTTCTGTTGTCTACATGTAGTCAGTGTGGAATGATGTAGTTGTATTTTTTGTCGTTTGTAAATGATGTGTAAGCAGGGCTTATCTGTGAAAGAGACCTTGGTCTTTAAAATAGAGGTCAAATAAAATCGAATGTGCATATGGCAAAATAATGACTTTAAATATTCAGCATTTAGTATTATGCAAAATGCTAATAATGAGATATGCAATATGTATAGTTTGTGTACTCATTGACAGTCTCTATCATACATAATAAATATGTCTCTGAAGAGCCCACGGCGTCATTTGTTCCAATCCAATGCTTTGATGAGTAATATTCAATGTAAACACAAACCTAGTTGTCAAGTAAACAAACACAGAAACGACAAACGTATCTGAAATATAATAACCTCTGTCATACCAATTATAAGGTCACGTGGATGCCAGTGGTCAAAACACCTGATCTTGTTTTGATCATGTTCTCTCTCAGATTGGAACCCAAACACATTCTAGAATCTCAAATAATTAACATTTAAACCGAAACACGAAGGAAAGTAACCCGGCAAAATGCGACCTTCTTTTATAGCTCAATGACTGCGACGACAGAGCGAGAGAGAGAGATATCGCTGTCCATGGTGCTGAATGTGAATCCGCTCTACCCAAGGAGGCAGAGACGTAAGACAATGACGCCATACTGCTCTGACACATACGTCCTTCCTTCGTCTCGCTTTCACAGTCCCCTTGAGACATCTTTTATCTAAGATAATAGCATCAAACCATGTAATCGATTAGGCTACAAGCTGTTATCGTCAAAGTAAACGGATTTGCTTTGGATTCTAAGGCACACCAGGCGCATGCTATAGGCTAAATAAAGTTGAGATTGGGAAGTCAACTGTCTATTTACAAAACTACAAACACTATTGATCTGAGTCTAACAACACGTCTTCTGTCTAGTTCTTTCAAAAATAAATACATAACTCGACAGTTAATCACACCCTAAATGTTGAGACAGTAGATCAAGACATTTTCTCATTTTAAAGGTTACTTCCAGATGTTGAAAAGCCATACAGCGAATCATATTTCCACCACTATTATGTAATCCACATCAGATAGCCCAGTTTCCACTATAACCCCGTTTTAAAAAAACCGTTAAAGCGAATATCCGAATGCATAGAAGGCTGAAATGTACCTGTCATAACCGGCTTGGAGAGTGATCACTCGCGGCTGTTCCTTCACTCAGGTCCCATCACTCTAGATTCTTAACTCCGACAGTCGCCCGATCGATGATTCAGACTCACGCTGGCTTCTGCGCAGGCGTCAGATCCATGTCTTGTCGACTTGCCCAATAGAGCATAACAGTATAATGGCGTCATTTTTGTAGGCACTAACTCCGCCATGGTTCGTTGGACAAAGTCTATGGGAAATAAGTTTTTTTGTTTTGTTGATAAACGCTGAAACTAAGGTATGTGGTAAACACAGGCGTAGGAGATCTGATATGTTTTGTTCAGTGAGACAGTTTCCGTCAGTTTTCGTCAGTTTTTGTGAATTTTTAACCGTTTATGTAATACAAAAAACAACAACATATAAAGACATATAGGCTTCATAATTCATAAATGCCATGTTAGTTGACTGATATTATTACCTCATCGAATTTATAAGATGTCCTAAGGCTGTCTTAACTGTCTTTTTCATTTTCGCCGTTAATCCCAAAACCATATTCCTTCCCCATTAATTTCTCTCGAGGCTACTCATTTCCGGGTTTCAGGACTACAAGCCGGTGATCCCTGTGGCAGATAGAGGTGGGGCGGTGTGATGATTGGTTGCGACGGGAGGTAGTCTGGGTTCATAATTCTGATGTTTTGAGCAGTTGTCTCGAAGTGTTTATACAGAAACCCAGCCTAAAAGAGCAAGCAATGCAGAGGCAGAAGCACATGCAACGTGTGTATGATATCAGGGTTTACATTTAAGATAAAAAACTAAAAGTTGGTACATACGAACAGCATAACATGGTGCTCAGTCCATATCTTATACGTGGAAGATGATGGAGAAAATCAAACAATTATATTCAAATATTGTATGTGACTAGGTCTGAATCTGGGAATCTGGTGTACACTGACTGGGATAACCTGAATACCTGAAGCATTATCCTGACTGGGATAACCTGAATACCTAAAGCATTATCCTGACTGGGATAACCTGAATACCTTAAGCATTATCCTGACTGGGATAACCTGAAAACCTTAAGCATTAACCTGAATACCTAAAGCCTTATCCTGACTGTGATAACCTGAATACCGTAAGCATTATCCTGACTGTGATAACCTGAAGACCTGAAGCATTATCCTGACTGTGATAACCTGAAGACCTAAAGCATTATCCTGACTGTGATAACCTGAAGACCTGAAGCATTATCCTGGCTGTGATAACCTGAAGACCTGAAGCATTATCCTGACTGTGATAACCTGAAGACCTGAAGCATTATCCTGACTGTGATAACCTGAAGACCTAAAGCGTTATTCTGACTGGGATAACCTGAAGACCTAAGGCATTATCCTGACAGTGATAACCTGAAGACCTGAAGCATTATCCTGACTGTGATAACCTGAAGACCTGAAGCATTATCCTGACTGTGATAACCTGAAGACATAAAGCATTATCATGCCTGTGATAACCTGAAGCCCTTAAGCATTATCCTGACTGGGATAACCTGAATACCTAAAGCATTATCCTGACTGGGATAACCTGAATACCTAAAGCATGATCCTGACTGCATAACCTGAATACCTTAAGAATTATCCTGACTGTGATAACCTGAATACCTTAAGCATTAACCTGAATACCTAAAGCCTTATCCTGACTGTGATAACCTGAATACCTTAAGCATTATCCTGACTGTGATAACCTGAAGACATGAAGCATTATCCTGACTGTGATAACCTGAGGACCTAAAGCATTATCCTGACTGTGATAACCTGAAGACCTAAAGCCTTGGTATTGTCTTGCATTGCTAACACAAATCGGCAGGTCTCAGACAAGGTTATCGTTCACTGAACGACGTCCATTAAATATGCAGTGGGCTCCGAAATTATAAGTCCACCTCCATTAAATATACCTGTATGGCTCTATAGTAATGACCCCCTCTATTAAATATGCCTGTATGGCTCTACGGTAATGACCATCTCTATTAAATATACCTGTATGGCTCTACAGTAATGAACACCTCTATTAAATATACCTGTATGGCTCTACATGACCACCTCTATTAAATATACCTGTATGGCTCTACAGTAATGAACACCTCTATTAAATATACCTGTATGGCTCTACAGTATTGACCACCTCTATTAAATATACCTGTATGGCTCTACAGTAATGATAAGTAGATGGTACAACCATCCCTGACTGGATGTGTGTTTCCATAGGAACTAGGGATGTAATCGTGCCAATCCTCCCCAATGAGACAAGCAGTCCGATATCAACAGTTGATTGAGGCCCAGAAACAGGATAGAACAAGCAGTCCGATATCAACAGTTGATTGCGGCCCAGAAACAGGATAGAACAAGCAGTCCGATATCAACAGTTGATTGAGGCCCAGAAACAGGATAGAACAAGCAGTCCGATATCAACAGTTGATTGAGGCCCAGAAACAGGATAGAACAAGCAGTCCGATATCAACAGTTGATTGAGGCCCAGAAACAGGATAGAACAAGCAGTCCGATATCAACAGTTGATTGAGGCCCAGAAACAGGATAGAACAAGCAGTCCGATATCAACAGTTGATTGAGGCCCAGAAACAGGATAGAACAAGCAGTCCGATATCAACAGTTGATTGAGGCCCAGAAACAGGATAGAACAAGCAGTCCGATATCAACAGTTGATTGAGGCCCAGAAACAGGATAGAACAAGCAGTCCGATATCAACAGTTGATTGAGGCCCAGAAACAGGATAGAACAAGCAGTCCGATATCAACAGTTGATTGAGGCCCAGAAACAGGATAGAACAAGCAGTCCTATATCAACAGTTGATTGAGGCCCAGAAACAGGATAGAACAAGCAGTCCGATATCAACAGTTGATTGAGGCCCAGAAACAGGATAGAACAAGCAGTCCGATATCAACAGTTGATTGAGGCCCAGAAACAGGATAGAACAAGCAGTCCGATATCAACAGTTGATTGAGGCCCAGAAACAGGATAGAACAAGCAGTCCGATATCAACAGTTGATTGAAGCCCAGAAACAGGATAGAACAAGCAGTCCGATATCAACAGTTGATTGAGGCCCAGAAACAGGATAGAACAAGCAGTCTGATATCAACAGTTGATTGAGGCCCAGGAACAGGATAGAACAAGCAGTCCGATATCAACAGTTGATTGAGGCCCAGAAACAGGATAGAACAAGCGGTCCGATATCAACAGTTGATTGAGGCCCAGAAACAGGATAGAACAAGCGGTCCGATATCAACAGTTGATTGAGGCCCAGAAACAGGATAGAACAAGCGGTCCGATATCAACAGTTGATTGAGGCCCAGAAACAGGATAGAACAAGCGGTCCGATATCAACAGTTGATTGAGGCCCAGAAACAGGATAGAACAAGCGGTCCGATATCAACAGTTGATTGAGGCCCAGAAACAGGATAGAACAAGCGGTCCGATATCAACAGTTGATTGAGGCCCAGAAACAGGATAGAACAAGCGGTCCGATATCAACAGTTGATTGAGGCCCAGAAACAGGATAGAACAAGCGGTCCGATATCAACAGTTGATTGAGGCCCAGAAACAGGATAGAACAAGCAGTCTGATATCAACAGTTGATTGAGGCCCAGAAACAGGATAGAACAAGCAGTCCGATATCAACAGTTGATTGAGGCCCAGAAACAGGATAGAACAAGCAGTGAGATCCCCTTTGCAACACCTCTCTGTTTTTGGACAAGATCTTGGACATGTTTCTAAATAATGATGTAAGAATCAAACAACTCTTATAAAGGAGAATGGACTGGAATTAAACCTCCGATCAGGGTGGGATTTTACACACAACAACCTTTCCTTACATTCTACAAAGTGGACATCTTCCATTGATTCTCGAACCCCGGACCAATTCCCTCTGGATTAAATTCCTGTCAGCTTATTTATAGCTTCATTTTATTTATTTTTTTACTTGGCAAGTAAGTTAAGAACATATTCTTATTCACAATGATGGCCTAGGAACAGTGGGTTAACTGCTTTGTTCAGGGGCAGAACGGCAGATTTCTTTTACCTTGTCAGCTCCGGGGATTCGATCAAGCAATCTTTTGCTTACTAGCCCAACGCTCTAACCGCTAGACTACCTGTCGCCCGTTGTGAGGGCGGACCAGGCTGTCTTAGATCTGAAATGAGTCATCTGTGTGAGTCACACTGCATCATGGTCCACGGAACACGTCCAGCTTCTGTTATTAACACACTGAACAACACTGCTACCAGGAAGACAACACTGCTACCAGGAAGACAACACTGCTACCAGGAAGACAACTCTGCTACCAGGAAGACAACACTGCTACCAGGAAGACAACTCTGCTACCAGGAAGACAACACTGCTACCAGGAAGACAACACTGCTACCAGGAAGACAACTCTGCTACCAGGAAGACAACACTGCTACCAGGAAGACAACTCAGGCCTTTACCCACCAGGATGGTGGTAAACAACATCTGTTCAGGACGATGTTAACCAGGACGATGTTAACCAGGATGGTGGTAAACAACATCTGTTCAGGACGATGTTAACCAGGACGATGTTAACCAGGATGGTGGTAAACAACATCTGTTCAGGACGATGTTAACCAGGACGATGTTAACCAGGATGGTGGTAAACAACATCTGTTCAGGACGATGTTAACCAGGATGATGTCAGGCACCAACATACAGTGGTTCTGTTGTGGACTTAGTGTTTTTATTACTGAAGGCCTTTCATCATTTGGCCTTGAGAAATCAGAATCAGAAGCACAACATGGACATTTATAAATTGATTTGTTGCGTAGTGGAATCTGGTCACATATTTGCAGGTTGATTGACAGGTTGATTGACAGGTTGATTGACAGGTTGATTGACAGGTTGATTGACAGGTTGATTGACTATAGTAATTGATTGTTTTAAATTGATGAGGTGTTTGTTAAAAAGGAATCCTGTTTGGGTGTTTTGTGTTCTACTCCCCTCTCCCTCGTCTGTTAGCTCCAGTTAAAGAGAGAAACGGGAACCAGTGACTGACGCCTAAATGCTTCACACGCTACGTCAATGTGTTGTCTTCCTGGTAGCCTGTGTTGTCTTCCTGGTAGCAGTGTTGTCTTCCTGGTAGCAGAGTTGTCTTCCTGGTAGCAGAGTTGTCTTCCTGGTAGCCTGTGTTGTCTTCCTGGTAGCAGTGTTGTCTTCCTGGTAGCAGAGTTGTCTTCCTGGTAGCAGAGTTGTCTTCCTGGTAGCAGAGTTGTCTTCCTGGTAGCCTGTGTTGTCTTCCTGGTAGCAGAGTTGTCTTCCTGGTAGCAGAGTTGTCTTCCTGGTAGCCTGTGTTGTCTTCCTGGTAGCAGTGTTGTCTTCCTGGTAGCAGAGTTGTCTTCCTGGTAGCAGAGTTGTCTTCCTGGTAGCAGAGTTGTCTTCCTGGTAGCCTGTGTTGTCTTCCTGGTAGCAGTGTTGTCTTCCTGGTAGCAGTGTTGTCTTCCTGGTAGCCTGTGTTGTCTTCCTGGTAGCAGCGTTGTCTTCCTGGTAGCAGTGTTGTCTTCCTGGTAGTAGTGTTGTCTTCCTGGTAGCAGTGTTGTCTTCCTGGTAGCAGTGTTGTCTTCCTGGTAGTAGTGTTGTCTTCCTGGTAGCAGAGTTGTCTTCCTGGTAGCAGTGTTGTCTTCCTGGTAGCAGTGTTGTCTTCCTGGTAGCATAGTTGTCTTCCTGGTAGCAATGTTGTCTTCCTGGTAGCAGTGTTGTCTTCCTGGTAGTAGTGTTGTCTTCCTGGTAGCAGTGTTGTCTTCCTGGTAGTAGTGTTGTCTTCCTGGTAGCAGAGTTGTCTTCCTGGTAGCAGTGTTGTCTTCCTGGTAGTAGTGTTGTCTTCCTGGTAGCAGTGTTGTCTTCCTGGTAGCAGAGTTGTCTTCCTGGTAGCAGTGTTGTCTTCCTGGTAGCAGTGTTGTCTTCCTGGTAGCAGTGTTGTCTTCCTGGTAGTAGTGTTGTCTTCCTGGTAGCAGTGTTGTCTTCCTGGTAGCAGTGTTGTCTTCCTGGTAGCAGTGTTGTCTTCCTGGTAGCAGTGTTGTCTTCCTGGTAGCAGTGTTGTCTTCCTGGTAGCAGAGTTGTCTTCCTGGTAGCAGTGTTGTCTTCCTGGTAGCAGAGTTGTCTTCCTGGTAGTAGTGTTGTCTTCCTGGTAGCAGTGTTGTCTTCCTGGTAGTAGTGTTGTCTTCCTGGTAGTAGTGTTGTCTTCCTGGTAGCAGTGTTGTCTTCCTGGTAGCAGTGTTGTCTTCCTGGTAGCAGTGTTGTCTTCCTGGTAGCAGTGTTGTCTTCCTGGTAGCAGTGTTGTCTTCCTGGTAGTAGTGTTGTCTTCCTGGTAGCAGTGTTGTCTTCCTGGTAGCAGTGTTGTCTTCCTGGTAGCAGAGTTGTCTTCCTGGTAGCAGTGTTGTCTTCCTGGTAGCAGTGTTGTCTTCCTGGTAGCAGAGTTGTCTTCCTGGTAGCAGAGTTGTCTTCCATGGACCAAGATGCAGTGTGACTCACACAGATGAGTCATTCAAATCTAAGAGTCCACCCTCACTATCAACACACACTGTCTGTCTGGGTTCAATACTATCCTTCCAGCCCTGTTCACCCTCACAATCAACACACACTGTCTGTCTGGGGTCAATACTATCCTTCCAGCCCTGTTCACCCTCACAATCAACACACACTGTCTGTCTGGGTTCAATACTATCCTTCCAGCCCTGTTCACCCTCACAATCAACACACACTGTCTGTCTGGGGTCAATACTATCCTTCCAGCCTTGTTCACCCTCACTATCAACACACATTGTCTGTCTGGGGTCAATACTATCCTACCAGCCTTGTTCACCCTCACTATCAACACACATTGTCTGTCTGGGGTCAATACTATCCTACCAGCCTTGTTCACACTCACTATCAACACACATTGTCTGTCTGGGGTCAATACTATCCTACCAGCCTTGTTCACCCTCACTATCAACACACATTGTCTGTCTGGGGTCAATACTATCCTACCAGCCTTGTTCACCCTCACTATCAACACACATTGTCTGTCTGGGGTCAATACTATCCTACCAGCCTTGTTCACCCTCATTATCAACACACATTGTCTGTCTGGGGTCAATACTATCCTACCAGCCTTGTTCACCCTCACTATCAACACACACTGTCTGTCTGGGGTCAATACTATCCTACCAGCCTTGTTCACCCTCACTATCAACACACACTGTCTCTCTGGGGTCAATACTATCCTACCAGCCTTGTTCACCCTCACTATCAACACACACTGTCTCTCTGGGGTCAATACTATCCTACCAGCCTTGTTCACCCTCACTATCAACACACACTGTCTCTCTGGGGTCAATACTATCCTTCCAGCCCTGTTCACCCTCACTATCAACACACACTGTCTGTCTGGGGTCAATACTATCCTTCCAGCCTTGTTCACCCTCACTATCAACACACACTGTCTGTCTGGGGTCAATACTATCCTTCCAGCCTTGTTCACCCTCACTATCAACACACACTGTCTCTCTGGGGTCAATACTATCCTTCCAGCCTTGTTCACCCTCACTATCAACACACATTGTCTGTCTGGGGTCAATACTATCCTACCAGCCTTGTTCACCCTCACTATCAACACACACTGTCTCTCTGGGGTCAATACTATCCTACCAGCCTTGTTCACCCTCACTATCAACACACACTGTCTCTCTGGGGTCAATACTATCCTACCAGCCTTGTTCACCCTCACTATCAACACACACTGTCTCTCTGGGGTCAATACTATCCTACCAGCCTTGTTCACCCTCACTATCAACACACACTGTCTCTCTGGGGTCAATATAATCAAATCAAATCATACAACAGGTTTAGACCTTAAAGTGAAACGCTGACTGACAAGCCCTTCACCAACAATGCAGTTTGAAGAAAATACAAACAAAAAAGTAAGAAATAAGAAAAACAAATAATTAAAGAGCCGCAGTAAATAACAATAGAGAGGCTATATACAGAGAGTACCGGTACAGAGTCAATGTGGAGGCTATATACAGGGGGTACCGGTACAGAGTCAATGTGGAGGCTATATACAGAGAGTACCGGTACAGAGTCAATGTGGAGGCTATATACAGGGGGTACTGGTACAGAGTCAATGTGGAGGCTATATACAGGGGTACTGGTACAGAGTCAATGTGGAGGCTATATACAGGAGTACTGGTACAGAGTCAATGTGGAGGCTATATACAGGGGGTACCTGTACAGAGTCAATGTGGAGGCTATATACAGGGGTACTGGTACAGAGTCAATGTGGAGGCTATATACAGGGGGTACTGGTACAGAGTCAATGTGGAGGCTATATACAGGGGGTACTGGTACAGAGTCAATGTGGAGGCTATATACAGGGGGTACTGGTACAGAGTCAATGTGGAGGCTATATACAGGGGGTACTGGTACAGAGTCAATGTGGAGGCTATATACAACGGTACAGAGTCAATGGGGTACTGGTACAGAGTCAATGTGGAGGCTATATACAGGGGTACTGGTACAGAGTCAATGTGGAGGCTATATACAGGGGGGGTACAGAGTCAATGTGGAGGCTATATACAGGGGGTACAGAGTCAATGTGGAGGCTATATACAGGGGGTACTGGTACAGAGTCAATGTGGAGGCTATATACAGGGGTACGGTACAGAGTCAATGTGGAGGCTATATACAGGGGGTACTCAATGTGGAGGTACAGAGTCAATGTGGCTATATACAGGCTATATCATGTGGGGCTATACCGGTACAGAGTCAATGTGGAGGCTATATACAGGGGTACTGGTACAGAGTCAATGTGGAGGCTATATACAGGGGTACTGGTACAGAGTCAATGTGGAGGCTATATACAGGGGGTACCGGTACAGAGTCAATGTGGAGGCTATATACAGGGGTACTGGTACAGAGTCAATGTGGAGGCTATATACAGGGGTACCGGTACAGAGTCAATGTGGAGGCTATATACAGGGGGTACCGGTACAGAGTCAATGTGGAGGCTATATACAGGGGTACTGGTACAGAGTCAATGTGGAGGCTATATACAGGGGTACTGGTACAGAGTCAATGTGGAGGCTATATACACCGTACAGAGTCAATGTGGAGGCTATATACAGGGGGTACTGGTACAGAGGGGGCTATATACAGGGGGGCACCAATGGTACAGAGTCAATGTGGAGGCTATATACATGTGGGGTACAGGGGTGGTACAGAGTCAATGTGGAGGCTATATACAGGGGGTACTGGTACAGAGTCAATGTGGAGGCTATATACAGAGTCAATGTGGGGTACTGGTACAGAGTCAATGTGGAGGCTATATACAGGGGTACCGGTACAGAGTCAATGTGGAGGCTATATACAGGGGTACTGGTACAGAGTCAATGTGGAGGCTATATACAGGGGTACCGGTACAGAGTCAATGTGGAGGCTATATACAGGGGTACTGGTACAGAGTCAATGTGGAGGCTATATACAGGGGGTACAGAGTACAGAGTCAATGTGGAGGCTATATACAGGGGTACCGGTACAGAGTCAATGTGGAGGCTATATACAGGGGGTACTGGTACAGAGTCAATGTGGAGGCTATATACAGGGTACAGAGTCAATGTGGGTACAGGGGGTACCGGTACAGAGTCAATGTGGAGGCTATATACAGGGGTACGGTACAGAGTCAATGTGGAGGCTATATACAGGGGTACCGGTACAGAGTCAATGTGGAGGCTATATACAGGGGTACTGGTACAGAGTCAATGTGGAGGCTATATACAGGGGGTACCGGTACAGAGTCAATGTGGAGGCTATATACAGGGGTACCGGTACAGAGTCAATGTGGGAGGCTGGTACAGAGTCAATGTGGAGGTACAGGGGGTACCGGTACAGAGTCAATGTGGAGGCTATATACAGGGGGTACCGGTACAGAGTCAATGTGGAGGCTATATACAGGGGGTACCGGTACAGAGTCAATGTGGAGGCTATATACAGGGGTACTGGTACAGAGTCAATGTGGAGGCTATATACAGGGGTACCGGTACAGAGTCAATGTGGAGGCTATATACAGGGGGGTACTGGTACAGAGTCAATGTGGAGGCTATATACAGGGGTACGGTACAGAGTCAATGTGGAGGCTATATACAGGGGGTACAGAGTCAATGTGGAGGTACAGAGTCAATGTGGAGGCTATATACAGGGGGTACTGGTACAGAGTCAATGTGGAGGCTATATACAGGGGGTACTGGTACAGAGTCAATGTGGAGGCTATATACAGGGTGGTACAGAGTCAATGTGGAGGTACAGAGTCAGATGTGGAGGCTATATACAGGGGTACAATGTGGAGGTACAGAGTCAATGTGGAGGCTATATACAGGGGGTACCGGTACAGAGTCAATGTGGAGGCTATATACAGGGGGTACCGGTACAGAGTCAATGTGGAGGCTATATACAGGGGTACGGTACAGAGTCAATGTGGAGGCTATATCAATGTGGGGGTACAGGGGGTACAGAGTCAATGTGGAGGCTATATACAGGGGGTACCGGTACAGAGTCAATGTGGAGGCTATATACAGGGGGTACCGGTACAGAGTCAATGTGGAGGCTATATACAGGGGGTACCGGTACAGAGTCAATGTGGAGGCTATATACAGGGGTACTGGTACAGAGTCAATGTGGAGGCTATATACAGGGGTACCGGTACAGAGTCAATGTGGAGGCTATATACAGGGGGTACCGGTACAGAGTCAATGTGGAGGCTATATACAGGGGGTACCGGTACAGAGTCAATGTGGAGGCTATATACAGGGGTACCGGTACAGAGTCAATGTGGAGGCTATATACAGGGGTACCGGTACAGAGTCAATGTGGAGGCTATATACAGGGGTACCGGTACAGAGTCAATGTGGAGGCTATATACAGAGGGGTACTGGTACAGAGTCAATGTGGAGGCTATATACAGGGGTAGCGGTACAGAGTCAATGTGGAGGCTATATACAGGGGTACCGGTACAGAGTCAATGTGGAGGCTATATACAGGGGTACCGGTACAGAGTCAATGTGGAGGCTATATACAGGGGGTACCGGTACAGAGTCAATGTGGAGGCTATATACAGGGGGGTACAGAGTCGGTACAGTACAGAGTCAATGTGGAGGCTATATACAGGGGTACCGGTACAGAGTCAATGTGGAGGCTATATACAGGGGGTACCGGTACAGAGTCAACTGGTACAGAGAGGCTATATACAGGGGTACCGGTACAGAGTCAATGTGGAGGCTATATACAGGGGGTACTGGTACAGAGTCAATGTGGAGGCTATATACAGGGGGGGTACTGGTACAGAGTCAATGTGGAGGCTATATACAGGGGGTACCGGTACAGAGTCAATGTGGAGGCTATATACAGGGGTACCGGTACAGAGTCAATGTGGAGGCTATATACAGGGGTACCGGTACAGAGTCAATGTGGAGGCTATATACAGGGGGTACCGGTACAGAGTCAATGTGGAGGCTATATACAGGGGTACCGGTACAGAGTCAATGTGGAGGCTATATACAGGGGGTACCGGTAAAGAGTCAATGTGGAGGCTATATACAGGGGGTACCGGTACAGAGTCAATGTGGAGGCTATATACAGGGCGTACCGGTACAGAGTCAATGTGGAGGCTATATACAGGGGGTACCGGTACAGAGTCAATGTGGAGGCTATATACAGGGCGTACCAGTACAGAGTCAATGTGGAGGCTATATACAGGGCGTACCAGTACAGAGTCAATGTGGAGGCTATATACAGGGGGTACCGGTATGGAGTCAATGTGGAGGCTATATACAGGGGGTACTGGTACAGAGTCAATGTGGAGGCTATATACAGGGGTACGGTACAGGTCAATGTGGAGAGTCAATGTGGAGGCTATATACAGGGGTACCGGTATAGAGTCAATGTGGAGGCTATATACAGGGGGTACCGGTATAGAGTCAATGTGGAGGCTATATACAGGGGGTACCGGTATAGAGTCAATGTGGAGGCTATATACAGGGGGTACCGGTATAGAGTCAATGTGGAGGCTATATACAGGGGGTACCGGTATAGAGTCAATGTGGAGGCTATATACAGGGGTACCGGTACAGAGTCAATGTGGAGGCTATATACAGGGGGTACCGGTACAGAGTCAATGTGGAGGCTATATACAGGGGGTACCTATATACAGGGGTATAGAGTCAATGTGGAGGCTATATACAGGGGGTACCGGTATAGAGTCAATGTGGAGGCTATATACAGGGGGTACCGGTATAGAGTCAATGTGGAGGCTATATACAGGGGGTACCAGTACAGAGTCAATGTGGAGGCTATATACAGGGGGTACCAGTACAGAGTCAATGTGGAGGCTATATACAGGGGGTACCGGTATAGAGTCAATGTGGAGGCTATATACAGGGGGTACCGGTATAGAGTCAATG